>NC_056737.1:637749097-637784097 GCF_019279795.1 Protopterus annectens
AATAAATGTAAGTTTCAAGGGCAGAGAAGTTACTTTTCATGCTAAGTCTGTTTATATTGTGAAGCCATGCTGTTTTGTTTAGTAAATGGCTATCAGTGTTTCTGTTATAAAATTTGAAATAAAAGTTTTAAATTAAATCCAATATGTGTAATCATTGTAGAAGTGATTAAAATAGTATGCACCCTGACAGGTTTGAGTAGTGTTTATAGTAACTGGAGAGAAATAGCCAAGTAATGGGATGCTTTAATGGAGGGGGGGGGGGCTGCTGCAGAGAATGCCACCATGGGAAGGGGGTCCCGATCCATTACCCAGACTAGGGACCCATTTGATCTTGATCCAGCTCTGCATACAGGAGTTGACCAGGCTACTTACCAAACCGTAACAATATAGCCACATGAGATTCAGTGAAATGAATTTTCAGTACTTTGAACTTTAGGTGATTTGGTCTCAGTGAAATGAATGTCAGTGAAATGGCACAGCCCCCCCCCCCCCCAGAAACATTGAGGAACATGGTTTTGTTTTGTTTTTGTATTTATTTCAGAATTTTGAAGTTTTGAAACTTCAATCATATGGTCTCGACCATATGAAATTCGAAGTTTTAAACCTTTGATATTCTGAAGTGAATCCATCTCTCTCTCTCTCTTTATATATATATATATATATATATATATATATATATATATATATGTATATATATATACAGAGAGAGAGTGAGAGAGAGAGTGTGTGTGTGTGTGTGTGTGTGTGTGTGTGTGTGTGTGTGTGTGTGTGTGTGTGTGTGTGTGTGTGTGTGTGTGGGAGGGTCTGTGTACCTCTCAATCTCTTAGAGCAAGAAATCTGGACAAAGCCATAAATAAAAGTGGGACAAGGACCCAAAAATAGGGACAATTTTTAAATAAACTTAGAAAGTTGATAGAATAACAGGTTTTGCATTAGCACAAATTTTCTAGAGAGTATGAAATCTGAAAGTAAAAGATCTGTCATTATTTTCTAACTTCAAGCTTTAATGATTTACCACTAGTTTGCCAGAAAACCACACTTTTATAAAAGAAAAAAAAGAACCAAAAATATGACCCCCAAAATCTGGACATTCTGTAAAAATCTTTACATTTGAGAGCCATAACTGGAGGTAATGCTCAGGAGCGGCAGCTACTTTAAACAGGCAGAATGCAGCTGCCTGGGTCATTTTTTTTTTTTTTTTTATGTGTGTGTTGTATGCCTTTCCTTACAAAGAGATGAATGACGTTCGGGGTGAATATTTTTTCCAGGTGCTTTGTATTTCCCCCTGCACATCTGATATCAGTCATCTGTGGTCAGTCAGCCTAATCTTTCCTTTGTGGGGTGGGATACAGTTGCAGACCTTGTTATTCATGCAGCCATCAGGAGTTGCTGTTATCAACTTGTCCCCTCTGTGGCTGATGTAGGCGTTCACCAATCTGACAGCTTGCAGTGCCTTCTTTTTTAATTTCTCCAAGTCTTTTGGGTTTCTAACGCCATGACGGGAATGGACCCCATTCCTAAGTCAAAGTATGATTAAATTTCATGAAATTAGTATTGTTTCACTCTTTGATGTCAGCCAAAAGTGCTCTTCGCAGCACCCGCAATGTGCCCAGTAATGACTCCTGCAATTTGTACAGTGTTACATGAATTGGTAACATATCTAAATACAATTGTAAATTCTTTTTTATAAGACCAGTTGCTCCTACTACTATTGGAACTGTCTAGGTATCTTTCTTCTACATGGCTCTCATTTCTGCCTGCAGATCAAGGTATTTTATGACTTTGTGTGTGTCTGTACGCAAGACACTGTAGTCATTAGGTGTGATGATTTCAATGATCAATGCTTCTTTTCTTGGACCACTATATCCGGTTTTCTAGCATCTGTCTTTTGAACTGTTGGTATTGGGTGATATAAACTTCATAATTTTCTGTGATTCTTTGTGACTCATGTTTCCAGTGTTTTTCAGCCACTTCAATAGCATAATGTTTGCACAATCTCCAGTGTAACAGTCTCACCACATTATTATGCCTTTCAGTATACAGTCCCTCTGCCATTAGTGCGTCACAACCAGTAACAAGGTTCTGTGACTGTTTACAATTCAGTTTTACAGAACCTACATATGTCTGTTTCTCCCACATGTTCAATGGACTTTGTAAACCAGCGTGTACGTAGCCCACTGTCTTGGGCTGCCAGTATTAACCTTTCATTTCTTGATGTGAATTCACCTCTCCTTAACCATTCCTGCATTCGTTCTTGATCAACATGAGGCTCTTCCAGAAGTTTTTACTTGCAGCTATATTTATGTTTTTTCCACATTTCTTGCCTTCTTATCTGGTCCTACACCTTATATTCTTTCTTTTGTTTTTTTAGCACATTCAGTTGTTGCCTGGTTTTTATCTACATCTGGTTTGATTTCCATTCCTACTTGACGTCGATATGCTTTTGCTAAATTAAGCAGAGATGTCATCTTAGATTTATTCTCCTCATGTTTCAAAACTTTCACTACATTTGGATCTTGTGAGGTCAGTAGATATGTGTGGAGGCCCACAAATGCAGATCTATGCCTTCCTCTGTGAGTATCCACATTCCTGTACATGCCCCATGAAGGCTACCATATGAACACTGCTTGGAATGCCAGGCACACATCCCCAGCCCATATACTTCATACTGCAGTAGATGCTGACAGGCCACTGGACAGTTCTGGAAGCATTAATAAAGACATGAAGTTTTTGAGAGTAGATAGCCCCAAGTTAGCAAGATCTTTGGCTCACCGAAGATGCACAAAGACTTAGATAATCCATATGCATGGTTGGGAAATGAGGCACATTTTCAACAGCATGTGTAGAACAACATTCTCTTGTACAAACACTTTATTGATGATGTGTTTTTGGTGTGGAGAGGGAGCACTGATGCACTTGAAAAGTTTCATAAGCACTTCAACAGTTTAAGTTCTTTTTTAGAATATACCATAGAATATAGTGACACCAGTATAAATTATTTAGATGTGATGTTACCAAAAGAAAATGGTAAATTTATCAATAAGATATACAAAACAGAAATACAAAACAATTCTTTTTTAGATTAGTCTAGTATGCATCCCACCAGAACTATGCAAAATATAGTGAAGGGGCAGTTAATGAGAGTAAATAGGCTCACTAAAAGGATGGGGACTTTCTGAAAGAAAGTGAGAGCATATGCAACAGATTTATCCACACAGATTATCCAGTGGAGATGGTAGAAAATAAACTGAAAGAAGTATTAGGAAAAATGAAGCCAATGAGAATGTGAACAACAAACTCTGTACCCATGAACTACCACATAAACGGCAGTCTACTTAATGCCGAATTTGTGATGAGACCTTGGGACCCAGGTGGACAGTAGTCAGGAAATTCTTCTATGTGGCACACCTCATCACAAAAGGTTTCTCATCCAGGAAAAAAAAGGTAATTGTTCCCCTGTACTCGGCACTGATTAGACCCATTATAGAGTACAATGCCCCTTTTGGAATGTACCTCACAAGACATCTGCAGCAGCTGGAAAGGCCACAGAAGTACCTCACAAAGAGGATTACTGGCCTCAAACAGATGCCCTACAGTGACCATCTCAAAAAACTCCAGCTTTACTCTTAAGCATATCACTTACTCTGAGGAGATCTCTGCATAACATATAAAGCTATGTTAAACCCAGAGCTGTTGGACATGCTACACCTAAAGAAATCCCAATTCCTCCAAGCTACACGCTCTAGGGACCTAAACCTTGTCACCACAATAAACAGAACATGCTGGAGGGATAGATTCCTATCCCAGAGACTTCCCATACTCTGGAACAGGCTACCCATCTATGTCAAGCAAAGTTCCTCATTAGCACTCTTCAAGAAAAATCTTGATGAGTGGATGGGAAATACCAAATACACCCTGGGGATCACTTCTGTGGCTCTGCTTGACAGGGCCACAGGAAATTAACTTTCTTGGGTGGCGTAAGCCAAGGAACCTTCTTGGCTAGGCTTACTTAGGCCCTTGGGCCGATAGCATAGTACCTACCTATGAACCTATTATTGTTTGACTATGCAAGTAGCAAACGGTATAGATTCACTAGAGATTAAGAAAATAATCAGAATATATTGGAATATTATTAGCAGTTGTTCAGAAATAACTACAACAAGCCTATATTTGTACAGAAAAGAGGCTAGTGTTTCAAGAATTTTTTTCAGAGAAACTTAAGCTTACCATTGAATAGAAGTGTAAAAACAGGGATGTTCAAATGTTTCATCTATAATTTTTATAATTATTTGTACACAAGAAATAAGGGTGAACAACACGCTGATTAAAGTCAGAGACAGCTTTTCTTGCAAATCTGTTTGTTATATATTTAGCTCTATGTATTACCTGTCAGTCATTTTATGTTGGTAGAACAACCAGAGAGTTTTACAAGAGAATACATGAGCACAAATGTGCAATATTAGCTGGTAATGACAAAAATGGTTTACGCAAGCATTATATTCATCCAAATGTAAAGTAGATTTTAAATTTATTGTATTTGATTATGTTGCAAGTTATGACAATAACGTTGACACTGAGGAAGAATTAGGGTGGGAAGAATATTTATGGCAAGTTAAACTTAATGTTTGTTATCCATCAGGATTAAACAGCAAAGAAGATTTTGCTGCTTACCTCAAACACAAAGGGTCAAAGCACTAAACTATTCTTCCACACCCTGTTAGCACAGTCAGCCATCAAAACTTGGCCCGCCCCCCAAACAAAATGCAAACAAGCAAAAAATGACTAATTACCCTAGTGCCTATACTGTTTCTTTTTTACCATATCACTGCCTACATGATGGTGGTGCTGTGGTAGCGTTGTCACCTCACAGTAAGACGCTGACCAGTTCGACTCTCAGCTAGAGCGTCTTTTGCGTGGAGACATGCGTGAAT
The DNA here is from genome assembly GCF_019279795.1 of Protopterus annectens. Taxonomy (NCBI): domain Eukaryota; kingdom Metazoa; phylum Chordata; order Ceratodontiformes; family Protopteridae; genus Protopterus; species Protopterus annectens. The sequence continues at coordinate 637,754,029 of NC_056737.1, forward strand.
GGGCGTACCTTCGTTGAAGGTTGTGTGTTAGGGCTGGCAACTCAACATGTAAAAATCAACTGCCAATCATTAGCAGACCGGAGTTCCATTGTGGTGACCCCTAACCGGGAAAAGCCGAAAAACACAACAACAACTGCCTATGAGCAAACACTTGACCATGGTATTTACTTCCCACATGGTCAAACAGACACCCACAACTACACACATATCACCAAACACTTTACCATCCCCAGCACACCGAATATACTACCCCCAATAAAATGCCACCCCTGTACAGCCGCAAGACAAAATTCTAAAGACAAATAATATATAAAACTTATTAACAAACTCCTAAAGCTTTGTCACTATAACCTTATAACACATGGGGACATTCATCCCAACCCTGGCCCACCCTCATCCAATAACCTCCACTCCCCTACCACAACCCACAAGCTACCCATGTATACTCTCGCTACTTCCCTCCTAGCATTCCACTTAAATATTAGAAGTATTAACAATAAGATTCCCAACCTACATGCCCTCCTAGCAACCCACTCCCCAGACATTATGTGTCTTACAGAAACCTGGCTAAAACCCAGTACTACTGACAATGAGATATTCCCTCCAGGATACAATATTCACCGGTAAGACCATACTACTAGGAAAGGTGGTGGGATAGCAGTCCTTTATAAAAATACTCTTAACAGTTAATAGAGATACCATTCAACCTCCCCAATTCAATAATGCAGAACTCCTCATAACCAAGCTACAGATTAACCAAAACAAACACTTGAACATTGTCTGTGCATATATTCCGCCAGGAAACAACCTAAATACCCTAGAGGATATCCTTTACTGGTTTTCCACTACCTATCTGCAAGAAACCATAGTTTCTGGCGACTTTAACACTGACTGGCACCCCTGCTCATCTGACCCCCCACCCATATAAACTTATCTGGGTTTAAATGGACCATAACCTCTCCCACTAGGATAAGCAAACTGACCAACAGGGAAAGTATCCTTGACTGGATCCTAGTCAATAACCAACTCCAACTGCACCCAGCTGGTACTCTCCCTGATGACCTCAGTGACCATTGTCTCACCTATATCATAAAACATAAGGCAGGAAACCCTCACCAGCGTAAATATAAAACAGTTAGAAACAGGAAAAACGTTGATGCTGCTATGTTCCAAAATGAATTAAAAGCAGTTGACTGGTCAAAACTAAGAAATCTAACATTAGGTTATAGATCACTTCAACACTAAATTCCTAAGTATCCTTGATTCCCATGCTCCAGCACGTACAATAAAAACTAGATCCAATACAGCACCATGGCTCACGAAAGATACCCAAGCTAAAATCAAAACCAGAAACAAAGTTTGGGCCACCTGGAGAACAACTAAAGCCCCACTTGACCATCTAAAATATCATCAACTCAGGAATGATACAAAAAAATCTATTTTACTGGATAAAAAAGCTTCTACCAAAACTTCCTACAAAAACACCATAACAACCCTCAAAAGTTCTGGGCAGGCTTAAATCAACTACTTCGCCCAGGTCATTCCATCACCCCAACCCTGGCTAGCCACACCCATAGTCCCCCAGAGACCATAGCTAGCACCTTTAACAACTTTTTCACTGAAACAATCCAATCCCTAGCAAATCAACTAATCCCTTCAAACTTAGACACCACCCCTAATCTATTCAAGAATCACCCCAAATTTAGCTTCCAACCAATATCCACTAGTTTTATCAAAACACTTCTTAAAAAACTAAAACCTACCACCCTCGCTGCCAACCTTCTCCCTGCAGAGTACCTACAAATAGCTGCAGATGCCATTGCATATCCCATTTCTATCCTTATCAACAGAACCTTATCTGAAAGTGCTATCCCCTCCCTCTGGAAAATATGTCATCCCACTCCATAAAGGTGGCAGCTCTACAGACATATCCAACTACAGACCCATTGCCATTCTTTCCTCCAATAGCCAAAATAATGGAGAAGTGTGTACACAAGCAACTAATGCAATACCTTACACAGAATAACTTACAATCCAACTCTCAACATGGTTTAAGGCCATACCACAGCACTACCTCAGCCCTCCTTTCCTTAACTACTGCCATAAACCAAAACAGAAATGACAATAGGCTTACCTCTGCCCTCTTTCTTGACCTATCAAAGGCCTTTGATATGGTTAGCCATGAACTTCTCATTCTTTCACTAAAATCTATTTCCCTCAATAAGCCTGCTATCCAATGGTTCCAGTCCTACCTGACTGGTAGATAACAGGCAGTACTATGGCAGGACAAACTCTCAAGCAAGCTATCCCTCACACTTAGTGTCCCTCAAGGGTCCATACTAGGTCCACTACTGTTCTCTATTTTTATCAACAACCTTCACACTGCTAACCCTAAAGCTACCTGCATTCAATATGCAGATGATTCCACTCTGATCTGCTCAGCCACCTCCCCACCTGAACTGCAAACCTTAACCCAAAATACATTCAACACTGTCAAGAACTGGCTCACCAACCAATGCCTACTACTGAACCCCAATAAACTAAACTACTCTTCTCCCCACACTAGTAGATTTACCACACTTTCATTCTCTGTCACATCTAACAATGGTACCTCTATTTCTCCAGATCATCACACCAAACTGCTAGGGGTTATCATAAACAATAATCTCAAATTTGACCTTCATGTCAACAGAAGCATATAAGCCGTCAATAAGAAGCTCGGCTCACTGTATAGAAACAAGACATTTTTAACCCCACTGGCCAAGACTGCAATTGCCCGATCACACCTACTCACATACTCTCTACTCTTTTATATGCCTCGCCTTTACTCTCAAACCTCAACAAATCCGAACTAGGTAAGCTGTCCCATAGCTACAATAATATTGCCAGATTCACCACTGGCTCCACCTATAGAACCCACCACTGCCAGAACCTTAAACAACTACAGTGGCTAGAACTGCCCAACTTAATTCATTTCAATCAACTCTTAATAGCTCACAAAATGATGTACTACCCTGAGGAAACCCCCTCACTTAAAAATATTATTAAGCCATATAGCAACCTGAGATCCCTACGGTCAGCCGATAAACTACTGGTCCAAACCCACAAAGCTAATAACTCTGCTGGTGAATCCCTGTTTGCCAACTTCGTCAGCAAAACCTGGAATTCGTTGCCAAACTATATAACCCTACTATCCTCCAAAACTCTCTTCAAAAAGAATCTCAAACAATATCTCAAAGTGAATTGGCTATGCCCATGTACCAACCCTGATTAGTTATAAACTGATAGCATAAACCGAAATTATCATAACATGTAACTATGTCACCAAGCTCTGCTTCTAATCTGATGTCTCTTACGTTTAATTATGTCTGTCCATGAAAATTGTGAATCCCTACTTGGGGACTCTGCTAAGCCATTGTATATAATCACTTTGTTTTTTATAAATGTTTCCTAACTTCTGCATAAGCCATTGTATATAATCACCTTTTTATTATTGTTTCCTAACTTCTGTGTAATCTATGTAAGTATGACTATGTGGAGCTTTTCTCTCCGGGCCTCCGCTGAAAATGGACATGTATCCAGTTGGACTATCCCAATAAACAAATGTAAAATAAAATAAAATAAATAAATTTAATCACATGACTAGGTATTATATAATTGCTTGGTGATGCTAATTGTATTCAGTCTGAAGAAGTCTCAAGGTTAGAGATGAAAGCACTAACTGGAGACTTGTTTTATTGTTTTTGTTTTGTTACTGTTAAAGTTCTGGGTTTTCCTATTTAGCTGTTTTGGGTTTTTCATCACTCAAAACTGCAATACAATTCTACGCTTATTTCATAGATAGTATGGCATCTCTTACCAAGGATTCCCTAATATCTAATTCTAACCTTGCCCAGCAGTCATGTATCACCACATCCATCTTCACATTCAAACCTGTGCCCACATCCTGTATGAAACTACTCTTAAACAAACTCAAACCATGCTCTACTTCAGCCGATGACCTTCCAAGTCAGTACTTTAAAATAGCAGCTGACAGCATTTTCTACCCTGTCTCAATCCTTATACATAGGTCAGTCCAGGAATCCCACATTCCCTCTCTCTCTGGAAAAAGTCACACACTATCCGTCTGCACAAAGGAAGAAATTCAATAGACATTACTAACTTTAGACCTGTAGCAATCTTTTACCCCCACCCCCTCTCCAAAATACTTGAAAAATGTATTAAAACACAATTGCTAAACTATCTCCTGCACAAAGAACTCCTCTCAACTATACAACATGGCTTCTGTCTTTCTCATAGTATCAACACTGCACTTCTAGCCTACATAGATACTGTCAATAAAGCTAGAGATAATGGCAAACTAGTCTCCTCCTTATTTCTAGACTTGTTTAAAGCCATCACCACAGTTTCTCACAGTAAAATTCTACTTCAAATGTTTTCATTAGGTCTCTCTCAGCCCACCCTTCTGTGGTCCAAAAGCTACCTGCCCAATAGGTATTAGTCATTAAAATGGCACTTCACCCTCTCTTCATACCTTCCAGTCACCACCTGTGTACACAAGGCTCTATCCTTGGTCCCCTCCTCTCTAACATTCTCACCAATACCTCCACACATCCACACTGCAGGCCTCCCTAATACAGTATCCAGATGACTCCATACTTTGCACATTTTACAATAGCACTTCTCCAAAAAAATTACTCAGAAAGCTTTAACAGCAACATAAACAAGGCTTTATAACTCAAAACTCATGCTCATCCCTAAAAAAAAATACTTTTTTCCCCAAATCCCTCTCCTATGAAAAATACAATTTAAAGTCTTTTATCTTGATAATACAACCATTGAAGTCACTTCTCGTAACAAATTGTTAGGGATGATAGTGGATGATAATCTTTAAATTCAACCTGCGTATAAAAAAATTGCATAAGAAACACTCATTAAAAACTAGGGATGCTTTATAGAGCCAAAAGCTTTCCCACAGACATAACTAAAGCTACATCTGCCTCTATTTATCTGCTCCTTATACGTCTTCATGGTGCTTCCTTCCTTTCTAACCTTCAGGCATCATACAAATCAAAACATGAACAATGCTATAACAAAGCTGCTACATTTACAGCAAATGCCCCTTTCAGAACCCAACACTGTATAGCACTAAAAAGCCTTAACTGGTTAGAATTGCCTTCTCAGCTAACATGTACACAGCTTCTTACTACCCATAAAGTTATGCAGAATCCATTTACTTGTCCAACACTAAATAATATTCTACATAACTGTTCCCAGTCAGTCATTATGATCCAGTGACCAAGAACTCCTGTCTGTACTCAAACCTATCAAATCTGCTGGACATTATCTGTACTGGTACCATGTTGCGAAGGCTTGGAACTCTTTATCCATATCCATCAGGTCAGTAACCTCCCTCCCATCCTTCAAATTAATTCTGAAAGACTTCCTAGCCAAAAGCTGGCTCTGTTCTTGCTCAACATCAGGATAAACTGCATCCCTAAATGTGGACAAAAATATCCATACCTTAAATCTCCTTATTCTCTCTTCATCACTCACTTCCTTACTTCTACCAATTTCGCTCCCATGACTTTCTGTCTAAATATACCATAAGCCTGCTTTTCTCTCACTCTGTATTGCAATTCCAATGTTTTCATTATACTAACTTTGTTTTAATTTCTCCATAAACTGGCTAAAATTTTTCTAACTATTAAATCATTGTTAAATAACTTGTATCTATTCTTAAGCAACGTTTTCATATTATGTCTAATTTGGTTTAACTATTTAAACTGTAGCTGTTTTTCTTATTATCTTAAAAGACTGTAACATTATTGTTCTTAAAAGGTTTTGTAATACTTTACAGATTTTCTCCCTGGGTATCTGCTGAAAATAGGCTCCGACCCAGTAGGTAGGTACTCAAATGTCAATAAATAAATAAGTATGCAAAAAAAAAAGAAAAACAAGTTAAATTAAATTAAAATTTAAAAATTAATTCAAAGTTAACATTTTTACATTAAACTTGTAGACTTCATGCTGTCCAGCTCATTCACAGCCAAATTAGCACACTCAGCAGTCAACAAAACAAGGAAACCAGAGGTCACACCCAAGGAACATGGATCATATGATGATGTTTCTTCTTACTACAATCATTTTTTTCCCTTTATACTATAACTACTTTTAGATGTAGTAACTAAGTAAATTTAAACACACACATACAAAAAAAACACCTCTATTTCTGTAATGGTAAAGAGTGCAATTGGTGATTTTAAAGTTGGTAATTTCCCAATGGTAGCCATTTTCTTCCACAATACACAAGACGCAAAGTAAAATGGCATACAGTTTCCAAATGTCAGCGCAAATCAGCACATACCTCTCAGGTATGTTATGAGGAACATTCCTCAATTTTTATTCTTAAGAGATTCATATTTCTACACTGAAAGAGTCTATCTCACATTTATTGTTAAGAATTTTTTTAAACTAATAACTAACTAATATCTATAGCAAACAATACTGAATCAGTTTCCTTCATCAAAAGAACTTTTATGAAGTATACAGTTAGACATTTTAACCAACCTGTAAACTTCCTTGTTGAAGTTGTAAGTGTTCCATATCTTGAAGATGAAAGCTTTAAAATATCTTCAGATTCCCCAAATAGTAGCACAATTGACTTGAGCATTTACAAACAGCAGCAAGCTATGATTGCTCAAATGGCAGTGGTTGGCACATAGTTTACTTGAACATTTCCAAACTGCAGCAAGTTTAGATTACTCAAATGCCAGCATAGGCACAATCTTGAAAAAGCCAGCAAAACATAGAAAATGGCACACACAGCAAATGGCAGCCCCAAAAAATTCTTGGCTTACTATGAAACTGCACACAGCAAAACACCATGCTTTGAGTTTGAAGCACCAGGAAGCCTAAGTCTCATTAGTTCAAATGTAGAAGACAATGACAGAAGATTCCTGGAGCTAGAGTGGTTGAACCCATATGTCTACAACTGAGACAGTGCAGGTGAATGGTTATTGTATGTGCAGGTGACCATGGGATAGTTTTTTTTTCTAATTATTTATGGAGTCATCAGCCAGCAATGAGCCTTAGGCATCTGCCTGGGTCACCTTGTGCTGGATCTGGCCTTGATAAGCATTGTAATGACAAACACTCAGCATGATCGGTCCATGACCCTGATAAAAATTCAAGCAGAACTGCTCAGAAGTACATGATAACCGCATCTTCCAGTGGCCTTGCACAACCCCATTAATGTTCTTTTGAGCTCTCTGGGCTGCTTTGTTAAGAATTGCCAATTTATGTTGTGTAAATTTATATATTCTGCAGAGGGTACCCCCAGGGGACCACACCATCCACCTTAGTGAGGACTACACTGCATGAGATGAACTGTACTGGGATGCATTTTGTTCATCCTCTTCTACAGTGAAATCATCACAACTAATTGGCTTCCTAATAATGTATATAATCTCCTGAACATGAAGTAGTCATCAGAGGTTATGATCAATTTTAGCACAGACTTCCTTTATGCCACCAGCATCTTTATAAATACCTCCTATGCTTTTGACTTTGTCCCTTGCCTGTTCCAGTAGATATAAGCAAGTGGGAATTATCAAGCAAAGTCTGTGAGAAGTATTACATTACATATTGCATTGACAAGGCATCTAAAGCTATACAACTTTAGTCCATATTGCCTGTCATATATGCAGGCAACATAGTCAATAAACTTAATGTGTGTGTCACCTCTCAGCATTTCAGACTAACCTCTAATACACTTTGTCATCCCCATTTAGTAAAAGTATTTAAAATACATACCAGATCTATGTGCCAATGTTTACTATTACTTCAGCCAGCAATAGAATTGTATGCTTGTTTAAATTACAATAACATTTTCATTTTATGTTTAATTCTGCTATTTGTTTCAGTGCGTTATAAAAAATTAATTTTGTGCTGAATATTATTAATCACGCAGTTATGCCTGATTTTATGAGATATTGATTATATACAGAAACACACACATACACACACACACACATTTATATATATATATATATATATATATATATATATATATATATTTTTTTTTTTTTTGCATCCACGTCATAAGAATAGCACAGCAGTTGTATCTTTTTTTTTTTTTTGGTCAAAGCTTACATGCCTGATAAATAGCTTTTAACATAAAAGCTTATCTGTAAATATTTTTTGCATACCAGTTTTGATGTTTTGGGTCTAGTTTAAACTGTTATGAGTTCTTTTTTCGCACATGACAGTTTACCATATCAACTATGATTTAAATATTCTCCTGAAATGCTATTGTAAGGCTTGGGCCTATCGCACCTGCCAAGGCAAGATTTATTTAACGTCAGTATAGCAGCCATCATCAATCTAAGCTCATGACTTACAGTAATGATTGTTGTTCTTTCACTTATTACATGAATGCTTCTTATTATACAAAGAAACAGACTTCCTAATCCCAGGTCTGCATGCAAAAGTAACTTGTGGGGTATTCCAAGGTGCAGATTTCTTTGTAAAAAATGAAGTGAAAATGCTTTCAAAAGGAACGCAGGAGCAATTTCAAATTAGCTGTTTAGAAAGTAGCCTGCTCAAACAAGAGTCTATATACATAAGTAAATAAATACATAAATAATAGGATTGTTATCCTCAGCTATATGACAGGCTGAAATATTGTTAGCCTTAAAATTGTAATCAAAAGTCAGATGGAAAAAATGATAGATGTGTGATGACAAGTAAGGAAATCTGAAATGGCCGGAATGATAATCAGGTATGTTGTATAAGGGTTATATGAAAGTTAATCATAGAAAGAAATGGCAGCTGAAAACCTGACAGTATAAAAGACAGCATTCTGCAGAACATCAACAGAGATGTGGTGTAATGAGTCAGAAATTCTATCAGTGTATTCGTTTTAAAGCAAAAGAAGAAGAGGCCAAGTACTGTTTTTCTTGGTACAGTGGTAGACATTTAACATCACAGGCTTATCTAAGCTGGTGTCAGTTTACTTAAGGATATAAACTCTTTCAGGCGAGTAGGAGGAAAAATGTGATAATCATATGAAGAGACAAACAGTTACATGGGACCTGCACTTCATTAGCGTATTTCTGTAGCACAGTGCACACATAGAAAAGTGTGATAATTAGATGAAGAGACAAATAGTTATGTGTGATTTACATAGCATTAGCATATTTCTGTAGCACTGTATACAAACACAAACACACACACACACACACACACACACACACACACACACACACACACACACACACACACACACACACACACTTGCTTGTAATATGAAGGGAAGAGTGCTGATGGACAGTGTGAGACTAGATCTATGAATGAGTAAAGAGAGGCTTGATAAACATGAACATAGCACTGTATGTGTTCTTCTGACAGCTTTATGGATCTGAGTCCATTAAAGCATGATCTTGGGCACCCTGGTCCTTTCCAGTCCAAAAATATACATTTCCACTCTGTTACTCTAGACCATGTTAAAATCAGAGAAGCAGACCTTTTTGCATAGGTTCATAGGTTGGTACTAGGCTATCGGCCCTAGGGCCTATACAAGCCTAACCATAACAATTCCCTGAATATTTCTTCCCACAATATTTACTTCCCAGGACCCCTGTCTAGCAGGGCGACTGACGTGATCCCCAGGGTGAATTTCCTATCTCCCATCCAGTCATCAAGGTTCCTTTTGAAGAGGGCCAAGGAGGCACTCTGCTTGACATGTATGGGCAGTCTATCCCAGAGTATGGGGAGTCTCTGGGTCAGGAATCTATCCCTCCAGCATGTTAAGGTTTAGATCCCTGGAGCGTGTGGCTCTGAGAGATTGGGATTTCTTTAGGTGGAGCATGTCAAGCAGCACAGGTTTGACATGGCCTTGTATGTTAAGCAGAGATCTCCTCTGTGTAGACGATATGCCACAGAGTATAGCTGGAGTTTTTTTAGATGGTCAGCATAGGGCATCTGCTTTAGGCCTATGATTCTTTTAGTGAGTTATTTCTGCGGCCTTTCCAGCTGTTGCAGATGTCTTGTGAGGTACATACCAAATGGGGCGTTGTACTCTATAATGGGTCTAATGAGGGATGAGTACAGTGGGACAATTACCTCCTTTTTTCTGGATGAAAAGCCCTTAGTGATGAGGTGTGCCACATAGAAGGATTTCCTTACTGTTGTGGCGATGTGGTTATCGAAGGTGAGACCACTGTCCACCTGTATCCCTAAGTTTCTCATCACACTTTCGGTGTTTAGTGTACTGCCACCTATGTGGTAATTCATGGGTACATGATTTTTCCCAAAAGGGATAACTATACATTTCTTGGCATTAAGCTTGAGCCCATGGCTGTGGCACCAAGCATCTGTTTCTGTAAGGCCCTTTTGTAGAATATCCACATCATTTGGGGATTCAGTAATGGCTCCCAGTTTGCAGTCATCTGTGAACTTTGTTAGCCAGAGTCCCTTAGTGTTGGCCTGTACTTCAGAGAAGTAGATGCCAAACAAGAGCAGTCCCAGGACTGAACCCTGAGGTACTCCACTTGTCTGGAGCTGGATTTGGAGTCGGCTACTTTTACAGTCTGGGTTCTGTCATTAAGCCAGTTGGCAACCCATCGAGTGACGTAGGGATTTATGCCCAGCTTAGTAAGTTTATCTATGATTCCAGAGTGGGGGATGGTGTCAAAGGCCTTGCCGAGGGCCAGATAGGCTGTGTGGACTGCCTTACCCTCGCCCACAGCCCTGGAGACTGATTCAAAGAAGTCAATCAGGTTCAGGAGACAAGATCGGCCCTTCACGAACCCAAACTGGATGGGGTCCAGTGTTTGAAGTTGCCAATGTCTTTGTTTATAAGTTCCATGATAATGCATTCCATGCCCTTGCTTGTCAGACTGATTAAGATTAAACATGACACTTAGGTGAGGTGCCAGTTCATTTTGTAGTTCATGTAGTACACAGCCCGGGATGTCATCTGGTCCCATGCATGCTGTATTCTTAGCTTGGAGAGTGCGGTTTCTACGTGTGTGGCTGTGATTACTGGAATTTGGCAATCTTTTGTTATTGAGATGGGCCCTTTAGGGGGTGAGAGGGGGGTGAAGTTGGCACTAAATTGATCTGCCAGGATATTGGCAATATCCTTGGGATCAGTATATTTAATGCCATTCTGTTGTAGCTCAGAGCAGATCTGAGCATTGCCATTTAGATTTTTGACATAACTATAGAATGTCTTGTGGTTGTCTTTGGAATCTCTGGCAATTTTATTTTCATGACTAGATTTGGAGGATTTTATGAGGGATCTCAGCTTCTTACTCAGGCTGGTAAGGGAGTTTTTTGCAACCTGGGATTTTCCTCTTTTCTGCAACAGTTTCTTCCTTCTTTTGTTGGTTCTATTTGGGAATGGCATGATTTGTGCACGAGTGGATGTGCTCGTACAGTGTCTTAATGTAGGATTCAGCAGTCGAACTTTCAGCTCTCGTCTGTATGGGTGTCATGAAGTTTATCACTTCTGACTTGAGTAGCATGAAGTTGGCTTTGGAGAAGTTTTTTACGGAGGTTTCTTACTGGGGGGTGGGATGGGATGTGGATGTCAAGGGTAATTTGCTTATGGTCAGACCTGACCAATTAGGGGGGTGGCCACTGGTGTGGAGCATCTATCTCCCATGTTGGTAATGGCCAGGTCTAGGATATTGAAGCCCCTGGCGGGACAATGGATTAGTTGATCCAGGACATTGGAATTTATGAATTCCAAGAGCTGTTGGGAAAAGGTGTTGGTACCCGAGTAGTTTTCCCAGTTAATGGCAAGGTAGTTGAAATCACCCAGTATTAGGGTTTTGGTTGTATCTTAATATTTTCCAGTATGTTTAGAAAGGTGTAGTGAGAATCTTGGGGCATGGTGGGGGATTTGTAGCAAGCTACAATTTGGATTGCAGTCTTACCTATTGTTAGTTGCACCTGGAGAATTTCAGATGCATTGTGTTGGGCAACTAGCCTGAAGGTGTGAATATCCTTGGTGAATATGGACACTCCTCCACCTTTAGTGTTTTGATCTTGGTTCGGTGGCCGAAAAGTGTGGTAAGAGTTGTAGCCTGGTATTGCATGGGTGCTCTCTGGAGCCTTGAACCAGGTCTCAGTTACTGCACAGATATCGATGTTCTCCATTTTTAGGAGTGCATCGACAGAGTGCATTTTGAGGTTTAGACTTCTAGCATTGAGTAGCATTACCTTCAGATTTTGTATGCTTGTATCTGTTATGGTGGTGGTTTTATCCTTTGAACCTTTCCTAAAAAAGGCAGTATAGGGGTGGCAAGAGCTTTACCCAGTAACCTGAATCCCAGGGGTGACAGGTGCAGACCATCTCTGGCAAAGCATTGTGGTTTGTCGATCATGTCGTTCCAGGCAGACAGATACTGGATCCCCTTTGAATGACACCAGAAGCTTAGCCAATTGTTGAAGTCAATAATTTTGTCATTATACTGTGGTATCATTTTGGGCAAAGGCAGGATGCTACTCAGGGATAGGGTCATACCTGCCTGGGCCACATGATCCGAGAGCTCTTCCATGTCTCTTTTCATGTAGTCCAGGGAGGTACATCTCAAGTCATTCACTCCAACATGGACAATGACAGAGTCATATTTGTACTTGTTGTGGAGTGACTTGAGTGCATGCGTTATGTGGTGGATCCTGGCACCTGACAGACAGCTGACTGTAATTTTCTCCTTGTTCAGCCTGGTGAGTGGGACATTAGTGTGCCTGACTATAGAGTCACCTAGGACTAAAGTGTTGGGTACGTTGTCTTGCCTTAGGGGCTGTTGTTGGGTGGCACATTGATGTTGTGAGCTATGTGTCATTTTGGTTGTGCGTGGTGTTTGTTTGAGTATCAGCTTCGGAGGTCCTTGATGCTTGAGCAGGTTAATGTTAAGGACACTCCGCATATGTGGGTTTAGTGTTGCTATGTGTGGGTGTTGATGGTGTAGATTTTGAAGGGCTATGTGTTGCTTGAGGTGTAGTGCAGGTGGTAACCTTCTCCTCTTGACTGTCTGGCACAGTCTTGACTGAAGAGGGCTTTGCTTCCAGTTTGCCTATGTAAGTGCATCTCTCTCTGGCAGGTTGCAGTGTTGGGTGGTAGGAAGAGAGGGTTGTCTGTGTACATGAGGCATTTGCTGCATTGCCCCAGTATGCCCAGATTCACCAGGTGGACAAGAGAAATCACTGGAAGTAGACCCTTGGACATGCCTGTTTAGGTGCTTTTTTGTAAAGTACAAGAGCTGTTTTCCCTTACCTTTGCAAGGTACTTTGCAATTATAGGCTGTTTAGTACCTATGATTAATTTCTCCTTATTAACAAGGAGAGTTTAGTGCTTGTATCAGTGTAAGGCTTCCTAGTGCTTTCCAGCAGGTTCTAGAGCAAGTGCTAGTCACAGGGGTTCAGATTTTAGTGCTACTACTAAGAAACCAGCTAGTTCTAAGGGAACATTTGAAGAGCAGACTTTCTGGCACCTGGAATAGTTTAACCATAGCCCTGTGGTGCTGCACGATGTGAAAAATGCGCAAACACACGCGTTTTTAAGCCAGAAAGTTGAAAGGGATAGAAATCAGCCCAAAATGGCTAATAAAATTACAATTTCAGAGCTGGAAACCACTCCTCTAGTGTTAGATAGGCAGTACAATGCTTACCACTCCCACTGGTAAGCAGTAGGACTTCCCTCTACCACAGCAAGGTCTGGAGAGCTCTGAACACAGAAAATAAAGCCCTGAAACCAGCAAAGCCTGGGATCTGGACTATACTAACTAGGAAACGTGGGAAACAAGCAAACAAGATAGTATTTTTTTTTTGGTTAAAACAGTCTAAACAATGCAATAATACAATAAATAAACACAGAAAAGGCTAACACACTTGAGTGTGCAGCCCTAAACAGTAAATGCAATGCAATTAAAACTCTACAAAATTAGCATGCCACCGACTGGTCCACTACAGCTACACTGTATGTACATGACAATAGTACACCTCTTAAATATCCTTCTCTGCAACAGAATTTAGAAGTAGAGTACCTTCTGAGATGGTATCCCAAAGTTATCACCGTCCTTGTGCTTGTGTATTGCTAAGTAAGACATTCCCCATCTGTGGAACAGTTATCCCGTTTTATGGAGCAGGACACACAAAGGGGCTCTGCTTTGTATTGTACTGCCTTTTAGTTGACAGACTCATTGGTAGTTACTAAACATGTGATCTAGAAAACTATTGAGGAGCCTAGTCAGAACAACATAACTTGGTAGAACAAGTCAAAAAAGATTGAGATGCATTTAGCTACCTTGATCAAGGACATCCATACCATATAAACCAGTATTGAATCTGCAGTCAGTCATCCAATCACCAAGGCTATATTTAAAGGTGGCTAACGTATTGCTTTATTTGATATGCAAGGGAGTACGCTCCATAGGGAGTGGATATACTAAGTTAAACAGCAAGTCTTAAGGTCTTTGGTGTGATTATTAATGATGCACAGGTTTTTTGAAGGTGGATGAGGTCAAGCAGTATGGAGTCATTCATAGCATGGAGAGCCAGGCAAAGGTCTCCACCTCTGAGGCTATATAAGATGTAGTATAAAGAGAGGGACACCTGTCCTGAGCTCTTCCTTTTGTTTCAACATCTGTATAGCACATGGTAACACCCTGCCAGGCTTCCAACATCCACACAATAAAGTGTTATTCTTTAGTACTGCTGCATTTAGTGCACTGATGAGTTGACTGGCACACAGTGCTGTCACTCTGGGCACCATTCATTCCACTGTGGCACTCCACGAGCACTGTCCAAAGGAAGTTTGATTATGTGGTTGTGAGGCATGCATTCCGTAGAGTGAATTTTTTGTAGTACAGAAATCAAGTCTTATCCTTCTGAAAGTCTGAACAGCAAAATGAAATATAGGTAAAGAGAGCAATATAACAATTGCTTTATGGCATTACTGAAGACAAAATAAGAATATGAGGCTAAACACATCTGAGTCAAGCAGTAGTTTCATTAGAGACAATGTTAAGCGTTGTGTTTTGAAATAAATCATAATTTTCTCCACTTTTGCCAAATAGAGGAAAAGCAATTTTTTTTTTTAAAGCTAAGCATTTGCCTTTTCTCCAAGTAATTATGACTAAAGCGTTAACCTGCATGTCAGGAATGAATGTTTGAAGATCAACTTCATTAATAGCATCTTTCACATGTGTTGGTGGGTGCATTCATTTTGGATGTCTGTTCTCTATTTTCACATTGCAGTTTTATATGTTTGAGTCAGAATGCATGTTTTTTATATTTTTTTTCTGAGGGTGAGCCATAAAAAGTGAAAATTTTGAGCAGTCCAATCCTTTTCTTTATTGGTTCATTTATTTTACATTAATTTGTGATACTGTGTTTTTTTAATTGTGAAACTCATGCTCATGGTAAGCACAGTATCATAAAATCAAGCTGCAGCAAGTAAAAGTATTTCACTGTTCAAGAACAGTCATTTTTAAGGCACTAACAGCATTGTAAATTACACAACAGTTTTGATTTAAAAAGATAGTAGCAAGTATCGGCGTAAGTGGTGCTAGACAGGGGCACATGGAGCCACATGGCCCCCCATGAAAGTGTGTGCTCCCCTGAGTGCCCCAGTCCCTGGAATACCAAAAGCCTCTTGCCCAGCTGAATGTGTGCAAGCAAGGTTAACACTTTCCTCCTGGCCATTCAAGCATGGTTGGTTCTTTCTGTAAGGGTTCTTATGTCACAGGAGAGAGTGGGTCTTTGAAAGACTCCATACGAGTCTACGTTTGCTCAACAAATGCAGGGGAGCAATTTAATGTTGATGGTATGGATGGTCAAACTGTGGATATGTTGATGGTATGGAATGTTGATATAGGTAAGTGGGCTGGGGGTGACAGCATGTGTGTGTGTGTGTGTGTGTGTGTGTGTGTGTGTGTGTGTGTGTGTGTGTGTGTGTGTGTGTGTGTGTGTGTGTGTTAGAGTTAGGATTGGGGATCAGAGAAGGATGGGTGTTATGTGTTTGTGTATGAGTCTGTAAATTTTAGGGTAAGGGTTAGGTTAGGAGATATTTGTAGTGTTGTTTGTGTGTGTTTGTGAATGTTTGTGTGTCTGAGTCTGTTTCATGTAGTGGCAGTGTTACGGGAAGGTTTTAATGACATTAAGGTGTAGGGTTAGGGTTGGGGGAAGGGACAGTGTTAGGGTTAACATTGGCACCCATTACTAAGGTGGTGCGGGGGGGGGGGGGCAGACCAGTATTGTAGGACATACAGGACTAAAGTTAAATATGAAATGTTTTACATATGTGTATTATTGAAATAAAATAGAGTGTGATGTTCTCATGGCTAGGGACATGCAAGATCTGGGTATTGAAGAGAAAAACGGCACTACAAACACTGTGGTAAGACAAACACAGCCACAGAAATGAGTATTCATATTAGGTACACTGTATTAATATGGATACTAGTGATAATCTAATATTGTGCCTAATGTCTCCTGAATGGTAGATAATGCATTTAGATGCCAGATCTCATCTACAAGCTGAGATGATTTGTTAAGTAAGTACAGTAAAACGGGTCTAATAGATAAACAAAAGTTTATCTAAATGAACGCTGCAGTGATCAAAAATCCCAGACCTCTAACTTGCAGTTCTGCTGGGCTGTGCCCCCCACACACCCCGCTACATATGTATTCCAACTCTGAGATCATACTACAGTGAGGAGGAAAGGGCAAATATTCTGATCTTCACTGTACCGCGATCTCATAAAAACCATGTTGAGGTCCTGGATTTTCGATTATTGCAGCATTTTCATTTATCTAATACAGACCCCAGTAAAACAATTAGCAATCAATGTACAGAGCTGCAGTTATTATGGACTTTTTGCAAAAATTAATGAAAAATATGACATTTTCCATATTTAAATCAGTTATACAGAAAAGGAGTATGATAGTGTCATGTTGGGGTAACATATGCAAGCAAATGATGTTATTTAAACATTGGCATTACAACATGGTGGGTAATGTGAAGGCACTCGGAGATATAAATATTTTTTTAAAACTGTGAGCTGTTAACAAGCAGATTCACGTAGGCAAGGGTACAGCGTTTGATTCCCTCTTCCTCCATATGCCTACTACGTGACTCTGAGCAAGTCATTTAACCTTACAGTGCTTCGGGTTACCCACAAAAAGGGACATAAATGAATATAATTAAAGTTACACAACTCTTAGGGACTCAGTGCTCTCTTGTGTCTCCACAAATTAAATATGCCCACAAGTACCAGAACCAGAGATCTAAATCTTCATCAGCAAAGTTCATTACACAGTGCCTTCCCCACCTCTGAAATACTATCTTTATAATATCTGTAATCTAATATCTGTAAATTAAGCAACATTATGTACTCTCTTCCTTTAAACAGGAACTGGATAGTTGGATGGGTATTTACAAATTCAATCATGGCTTGACTAGCCTAGCCCTCCTCAAAAAAGGTGGTATGGTCTAAGAGCAGGTACTGGCAATGTGTAAATGGTCACAAATCTTGGTCACCTGGTATTTCCTATGATCTTATTTATAAATGTTTGCTATATTTTCATATCTGCATTTATATTATAAATGATGTGTCATGGGCACACAAACGCTGCTGCGTTATACACAACATTAAGGCACACAGCTCTGCCATGTATACCTGCCATGTAACATGGATAGTTTTGTAGACTAATTTTGCTGACACCCTGCCCCCATGTGCAAAATAGGTATGGATGGCTATTTTGTGAACATGTGATGCTTAATTTGTATTTATTGTTCAGTGTTACAAAATGGCAGTGTAATGCCCAGGTTTGTGATGTATCACTGAAAATCTACTGAACAAGTGTAAATTTGTTCACTAGTTCACTGGTTCTATCCTGCACATACAGAAATATAGCTTTGCCATAATATTACTAATTTTTGGCAAACAAAATAATATTTTTCTTTCATAAATTTATAATATAAACAGGTACATTTTGATACTAACACAAATATATAGTCCTTTGTCTGTTAAGAAACTTCCTACATTCCACATGTTTTATAACTCACATTGATTATGAGATACTGTAAAGTCATTGGAGGTATGCTATTAGTAGGGGATTTAGGAAAAAGCCTGACTTAAGACTTTATAAAGAAAGGGGATTAATTAGCTTACAGTGTGAGCAAATTCACACAATGGAATTCCAATCTGTATGTATAGAAAGAACTGTGTTATTTCATAAGTATATATATATATATATATATATATATATATATATATATATATATATATATATATATATTGATAGATAGATGTGTATGTATATATATATATATATATATATATATATATATATATATATATATAGATAGATGTGTATGTGTATATATATAGATAGATATGTATGTATATATATAGATAGATAGATGTGTATGTATATGTATATATATAGATAGATAGATGTGTATGTGTGTATATATATATATATATATATATATATATATATATATATGTATATATAGATGTGTGTGTGTGTGTGTGTGTATATATATATATATATATATATATATATATATATATATATATATATATATATATAAATATATGTATACATACATTACATATATGTTTGCTTTTTTTTAGTGGGCGACATTCCTTCCAAGGAGCATGCGGTGACAGGGTTCCATGCTACAAACACAAAATCCTAAATGCACAAAGCACACAAGACTGAGCCCACGTTTGAATCTTGTAACCTCAAACCGGCAAGAAGAAATGGAACAGTATTTCTTTTTTGCCAGAACCTGAACTGTGTAAGATTGTGAACAGTGGGGAATGGGGAGCTTGCTCTTTCCCCACTGTAGAGTGATCTCAGTGTTGGAATATATAAGTACCAGAGGGGGTGTGGGGGCACCTCTGTTAAAAAAAAAAAAAAAAAAAAAAACATGTGTATTGTATCTTTTGTTTGTTTGCCAAGTTACAAGATTCTTGCATTTGGGCTCAATCTTGTACATTTCATGCATTTAGTATTTGAAGTTTCTAACCTGGAACCAGTGACACTACTCAGTGTTATGGGTACATCCCTACACAGAGTACTTAAGAACATTGTTTAGCTGCAAAAAAAAAAAAAAAAAAAAACTCAGAAAAATAATTCCTAAAGACAGGTCTACACCCACCAGGATCTGCTTGGTGCTTCATTTTGGTTTCATGTAGAACATAACATTATAACTGTGACCTTTTCAGATGCATGTTAGTGCAAATGAACTTTTTCTGATTCATAATTTTGTACACCAAGCACGATCAGCACTGCTTGATCATGCTTAACTTAGTTTTGTTGAGATTGTAGTGATCATAGCCTTTGTTTCCAGTAAAATTAGTAAACCTTGATACAGCAAGATTAACTTTTTGTGTACAACGTAACATTCATAGATATCTATAATTATATTTTCAAAAGTGCTACCAGCTATGTACTCATCTGATCATTTCATCAAATGAAAATGCACCATCCTTATTTGATTATTATAATGAAGTTTATATTCCACAGAAAGTTGCACTTTCACTCTGAGGGGTGACCAAAGTTAGTGATCGCTAAGATAATAAATGGTTTCCATCAAAATACACCAAATGTCTTTCATAATGGACTTTCCTTAATGTTTTAATTGTTGAAACAAGTCTGTGATGAAATAAAGTAAGAGTGCAATCTGATTCTTTTTACTGTACAACTGAAAAAGAAAAGAACACACCATATTATAAAAAAATATATCTGCAAGTATCTATGATATGCCACATTTCTCCAAAATATGCTGCTAAATATGCAGAAACACAAGTGAAGAATATACTGACTGAATACTGAGTGCAGAATAAGGATTCGGCAAACATGATGTCATCAGACAAAAATGAAAATATAACCAGAGTAGTTGGTTTTTAATAGACGGAACGTAACATTGTCAGCTCATACCCCCCCATCCTTTTATAACTTCTGTCCCTTTTCAATGTCACAAACCTTTCTACCACTCCTCCTCTTCCTCAATTATTTTTCTGTCCTAATCCCCACTTTGCATTTCAAATTCTTTCCGACCTTCCCACTTTATCCATCTCCTTCAGATACTCTCCACCACTCCTTATGACCAGGTTCTATGTCAGAGTATATCCTAGTATTTTTAAACCTACTGTCCTTGATCCATGAGATGTGCAATGCCTCTCTCCCTCTTCTACCTTTATCTGATATATACTTACTGACTAATGTTTCACATTCCTTACCTTAGTTTTATCGATTCCTAACATCTGTACTGTAACCCTCCTTGCCCTTGTATAAAAAGTCACTTCTAATACCTGCTTGTCACATATATTGCATATGAACTGTTTGCATACTAAATGCTTTATACTTGGAATTTATCATGTATAATATCGTCTAAGAAAAAAATAGCATTTTTTCTTTGTATAATGTCACTGCAGAAGAATTATCTGTCTGTATCTAGATGTCCTAAGAACCATCTCTGTAATGTATCTTTGTAAACAATATTGTTTTATCGGGAGTATCTTAAATGCATCTTCTAGAGTTTTTCTCCCCTTTGTCTCTGCTGAAAATGTACTATACCCAATCAGACATTCCCAGTCAACATAGACAATTAACTAATACATAAATAAATACAGACAAAGAAGTAACCCTCTCTCCCCACTCTCCCCAAATCAAAAAAACTATATTAGTGAAAGCAACCCATCCATTGCATCTGAAGTTCACCTTGTGAAGTTAAACAGCATTTGTAAAGCAGACATTAATACTGCGGAAAAGTATAACCTGTACTATCTGTTTTAACTGAAGATGTTTGCTTGGCTGTTTCAGGTATCCAAAGCAGCAGCTGATCTGATGACTTACTGTGAAGGTCACGCTAAAGAAGACCCACTGCTGACTCCAGTCCCTGCATCAGAAAATCCATTCCGAGAGAAGAAGTTCTTCTGCGTTATACTGTAAATTCCTGTTGGACCTGAAAATCCAATGGGCGTCCCTGAACACTGGCATAAATGCTTAGAGATGTGAATGCATTTCTAATGTGCAGAATTTACAAACAAGCCAAGGAGCTAACAGGGATGTAAATGTTTAAAGAGACTTGACACTTTATCTGGAAATGAAGAGGGAGTTTTATTCCGTGAAACTAAAGATCTGACATCCATAACAAAACTGCCTAAGAAGAAAATTTGTAGCGATTAAATATGTGTAACGTTTTGCTCTCACAGAAATGTTATGTTTGATAGATTAATGTAAACAAAAGTCTGACAGTTGTGCTGAGCAAGCTAATACTGAAGTTATGTATAATCTCCTTGGAATGAATATCAATGTGTTCTTCAAACATTTTTATTTAATTAATTGGTTAAACTATAGCAACACAATAGATAACTGTGGTATTGTTACTTACTATTTGGTTATGTGCTTTTGCATTAGATTAGCACATTAGGCTGGATTTTGCGCTGACAAGTGGATACCATGATACAAATATTCTGAACAGCATACTGAATACTAATGAATAAGAAATCATTTCAGTTATGAACGCTGTCTGTATGGTGTCCTCTAAAACTGAGACATCAGTTTTTCTAACATTTGTATACAGTAGCTTATAAAATAATACAAGTAAATCTGTAAGTGTGTTGTGCTGGTGCTTTCAATATTTGTAACTATTTTAAAGAGTTATGCATGAAAATGTTCCACCCTCTCTACAAATTTTTATTCCAAATCCTAATGAAAGAAGATGTATAAAACAGAATCCCTCTAGTGTCACATGTACCATAAAGTTTGCCTAGAAATTAAGACAATCCACAGCTTTTTAAATGCAACACTCAGACAGGACAGTCACAGAGATTAGTGCAGAGCCTTATCCAAATGCCTTAGTCTTACAGGTAAGGAGGATGAATGTTGTTCCTAGAGGCACCTGTAAGAGATATCAACATTTTTACAGAGCAGTCATAATGCATAGTTATATCTGTTGGTCCAACAGATCTTTTTACTCAACTGTTTACAAATCAATACATAGATCTACATGATTGCCATACTAGCTGTCCTTCAGCATGGCCATGCCACAATTCCTAATCCAGGAAAAGGCCAGCAGGTTTAGGTTTTAAATTGTACAAATGCAGCACATTTCAAACACTTGATGCAACTTAGAAAGACCTGGGGTGAAAGTGTTTTACAGACAGTGGTGAAGTCAGGGATACATTTAGACTTGTAATATGCCAGTAATATACATTCCAACTACTTCGTAACACAATGAGAAATGAGAACTGTGTTAGTGCACACAGGTGTAAGGCATCTCACTGCATTATCTCTTTGTCATTGTGTTACAGTAGCAAATACTAAGATGTAGGGGGAAACAGAACAGAAGATATGAATAAATGCCTATTTTTGTGATATAAAAAATGTGTGCCCTCATAGATTTTTTTTTCACTTTTTGATCGGGTTAAGGATAGGAAGGTATACATCTTTATCACAAAACATGTGATAAGCTTAACATATATGAAATATTTTTGTCATATATGGAATATTCAGTTGTTTTTATTTTAATAAAAACAAACAAAGACATATCTCATTTAAACAATTAATGGCTAATAATACAGATTGTCTTACTAGGGATAAAAGTATATGAGACTGTAAATTCTGTACAGTGTTTTAATATTTAGTTTACTAAAAGTAAACTCAAAGCACACAGAGCTTATTCAAGGCCTACTGCCTCACTAACACATTGACACTTTAGGAGCACTGTTGTCAGATTATTTGTAATAATTTTTCTAATGGCTTAGTGTATATTAAAAATAAGAGACTGTTTGAAATAACTGCTGCATGGAAAACCTACATGATGCCAAATTTACCCTTAAAATTTTCAAAACTATTTTTGCAAATCTTTATCTTTCTTTTTATTGCCCTTTTGGGTCTGTCACAATGAGCCAGTTTTACATACTTAAAGTTATATTATTAATAATAAAAACTTTTGCTAATATTGTGATGAGTGACATGCAGAAAACAAAAATCCTTTGAATATGATTGCCTGTAAAGTAAAAAAGGTTCTTACATCTTTAGAGTATAAACACATACTCATATTGACCTGTCATTAAAACCATTTTAAATGAATGAGAGCCAGAGGTTACTGTGTGATTTATATTTGACAACAGTGAGTGCTTGCATCTCGGCCAGTCAACCAGAAAATGGCTACATAGTAAAAGAAATAGAATTATGCAGATTTTCCTTTATGGAGTAATTGTACGAGCTGTGTTATTTTATTCCTAGATGTAACGCTTTGTTAGATTTGTACAGGGAAACTTGACGGAGATTAGTGCATATTTTCATGCTATGTGAACAAAATTTTTGGTTTTAAATAAACTTTTGGAACTTTCTCTATTTCTCATTCTATTTTTAACTGATGCATTTTAAATGTTAAAACTGTTCCACGGTCAGCTTAACACATTTTCTATATTTGTTCACGATGGTGATTTTTGATACATCTAAGAAGCAGATTTTTTTTAAAATGGAAAACTAATCTTCATGTTTTATGAAATATTATTATCATCATCACCATCATCATCTTCATTATTTTGTTAACCTGAGAAATCGTCTAGGCTGAACTGTATATTATTTGTAGACGGGGTGGGCAGTAACCCCACCATATTTGTAAAAGTAGACAACTACATTCACAAAGCAGATCTCAGGTATGTCCCCCACCCCCACCCCACACTCACACACATAAGGTCTCAAATCCCTGCAACAACCCACAGCATAGGTATGATCATTTCCTATCAATAGACACCTGCCATAGTTGAGCTGCTGTCACATTGTGGCTCCGTACCCTCCTCCCTTCCAGAGTCCTTCCTAAGACTGGTTTAGGCTTTCTCAGGATTTCCTTAATTTTGTTTAGAACCTGCGGCCTGGACATCTCCTATTTCAGGAGTACCTATCTTGAAGAAGAAGAGAATGATTTCTGGTGAGACCTTCTGACACCTCTGATTCTGAGGGTGTAGAGTAACTAGATTACAAGCAACATCTTTCCTCTCCACTAGGTTATGACAAAGTTGAGAATAACATTTTGTCCACTGTTCTCTCCTGAGGATATTATCAATGGAGAAGCTCTCTTCCTAATGACAGCACACTTCAAGTAGCAATCCAGAGATGACTTTGAATTCCATAAAAATATTTAAACTTCATGGGATCTAACCCTCCAGGGCTGGAAGCCATACAGGATGCCTCTGGGATACTATCCTTGTAGTCAGATACCTCATCCCTTGCTCTCAAGAAACCTGACTACTTCCAAAGGGTCCAGGATCCTGAACGCTATACAAAATTACATTAGCAAACCCTAATATAGTGTCTTGGATACTGCTAAGGGAACTAAACTGGTCCTAAGATGCAACACACCTCCTGATGATCAAGAAAGTAGATTTCTAAACCATTCTGAGAAGACATTTTCTACCTCAGCAATCCTAGCTGTCAGTCCTCTCTTAATCAAGTATCATGGAGAGATTCACAAACAGCTTTAAGAGGAAGTTACGGAAGAAATTCTAAAGGTTAAAACCTAAGACCAATCTGAATTGCTTAGCAGGTGGGCAGAAATGCCATAAAGTGTTGGTATGATGATGTGAAGCAGTATGCAGGGCTTTTGTAATGGGATTAGTTATTAGGAGACTGCTTACAAAGGCTATAGTTCTTGAGTAAGGCTGTTCTAGTATAAGTCCTGAATGCACTTTGACAAGGACTTGCTTTTTGTAGCCTCATCACATGCCATCTTCAAAAACTAGATGAAATGGAGGAAAACAATGCAGTCAGTGAAACGATTTTTATACCCTCTTATTCCCAAATATAGCAGAAACTACTACAACAAAACAAAGGACCTACTTCTGGATGCAAGGTAAAGGGAAGCAGCCAAAGGGTTTGAAGGGCACTCAAAACAGGAAATGGCAGCCACAAGATAGAGAGAGACCCGGTCTCTACCAGTACCAACCTACCAGCTAGGAACAATTGAGACTAACCTTCATTTCTCCCTACCTTATTCCCCTCCCCAAAATTCTGAGCCCAGCCCGTCAACTATCCCCCAGCATCCCTGTTTTCTTCTCCAGGCAAATTTTTCCAGACATCACAAAACTAAATTGGTTTCTACACATTGTTCCCAGGGGCTAGGAACTGCAATTTAGACCATCCTGAAGATGCAGAGTATTCCCTCCATTCCAAAAGAACAACAAAAACAAGATTTATGGGGCCTATTATACAGGAAATGCTAAAGCAAGGATTATAAAGAGGTACCAACTGGCAGGGAGCCAGGGGCTTTTACTCAAGGCTGTTCGCAGTACCAAAGAAAGGATGGACCCTGGGGACCTGCTCTGGACCTGTCAAAGCTAATCAAGTTCATAAAAGTTCCAAAAACTTCAATTTTAATTCTCTAAGCCTGTTCTCTGTCCTGGATCCCCAGGCACATATAGTGACTCTGGCTTAGAAGATACCCATCTTCACACATCCATTCAAAAGGATCATGGTACTATCTGGAATTTAAAGCAGGTGTCTCCCACTATCAATTCACCTCATTGCACTTTGGTTTAGCTACAGCACCAAGCATTTTTACAAAAGTCAGGCTCTTGTAATTGCACACAGCAAGGCCAAGTACATTTACACACACACACACACATATATATATATATATATATATATATATATATATATATATATATATTTATATACACATACATACATACACACACACACGCACACACACACACATATATATATATATATATATATATATATATATATATCAAAAAATATATCCCAGACCAGAGCCCAGAAGTTCAAATACAGCAATAAAAAACCCCAAATGGATGTAATGCGATGTTCCACTCATCACAGAAAGTGAATCCGACCACAAGTAAAACCAATTTGAAATATTTAATGATGAAAAAACGTTAGCGCTATCGCGGTATCCCCGCTTCATCAGACATTACAATCAAACAACACATCAGATCACTCATATATAGCAATTTTAAAACTTTTTTAAAACTTTTAGGACGTCACATCCTATCAGGCTCCTACTGTGACATCAGTTCCTATGAAGATGGTATAACACGGAACATAAATCAAACGGCAATTACGCCAGAAAAGTCACAATGTTGCTAAGGAACTTTACATCACATAAAACTAGTGCAATAGCATCAGTTCATATAAATCAACCAAAACAAAAAAATAAATCAGACAGCCTTAGCCCCAATGGTGCAAGATTTAAAATACTGAATACCGTAGTATCTGTTCTTATAAATCAAATAAAACTTTGCACATGATGAATCAAGCGGCAATTACCTCAATGATACAAAACTGAAAAATATGTGTTAAAATAATACTCAACTATAACTAACTATTTCTATACATAATATAAACATGTAGATAATGCAACCAATTAGAAATTAATCTAAACATTTCTAACTCATTAAAAACAACATAAAACACAGAAGCATATTGCACAATTAATAGAAACCATAACATCAACACAGCATAGTTGATGGCAGCTATGATATAATGTAATTTAATATAATGTGAGATCATTGTTGTGATGTACAAAATAATGACACAAGCAATCCCATTATTTAATGGTTCTAGCCTTCAATGCTGGCTTAAGGGGCACAAACTCGTTTAGCCCCCTGCCTCGATGGGCCGCCAATCTGAGAATCCATTCAACTTCAGATAGCTCCGTAAGATGTACCATATCACCACCCCTCAGACTATGATGTTGCACATGTAATACTTGGAACAGAAAACTATGTTTGTCATTTTTAAGCATATGCTTAGCTACTGCACTGCATGGGTCAGATCTAATTGGTTGCATCATCTACATGTTTATATTATGTATAGAAATAGTTAGTTATAGTTGAGTATTATTTTAACACATATTTTTCAGTTTTGTATCATTGAGGTAATTGCCGCTTGATTCATCATGTGCAAAGTTTTATTTGATTTATAAGAACAGATACTACGGTATTCAGTATTTTAAATCTTGCATCATTGGGGCTAAGACTGTCTGATTTTTTTTTTTTTGTTTTGGTTGATTTATATGAACTGATGCTATTGCACTAGTTTTATGTGATGTAAAGTTCCTTAGCAACATTGTGACTTTTCTGGCGTAATTGCCGTTTGATTTATGTTCCGTGTTATACCATCTTCATAGGAACTGATGTCACAGTAGGAGCCTGATAGGATGTGACGTCCTAAAAGTTTTAAAAAAGTTTTAAAATTGCTATATATGAGTGATCTGATGTGTTGTTTGATTGTAACGTCTGATGAAGCAGGGATACCGCGATAGCGCTAACGTTTTTTCATCATTAAATATTTCAAATTGGTTTTACTTGTGGTCGGATTCACTTTCTGTGACGAGTGGAACATCGCATTACATCCATTTGGGGTTTTTTATTGCTGTATTTGAACTTCTGGGCTCTGGTCTGGGATATATTTTTTGATATTTTATTTGTGAGATGGATGTGATGCCTGAAGTGAGATCAATGGAACCGAGAGCTGAGAGAACGGCGATGGGCACTATTGGCTCTCTGCGTAATGTCCTGAAGGACATCGTGAATCCACTGTTAAATATGGACGGAATGGAGCGGAATGAATTTGGGTTGGAACCCATTGACGTGGATAAAGAGATATGTATAAAACAGACCAAAAGGGATTTGGAGAATAATCTGTTTAAGTACAAACGTCTACAGTGTCAACGACACCATATGGAAGCAAGCTTACAACTGAAAGTCGTTCCTAGGGGTTTACGGATACTAAATATGCCGACCTACGGCAATATGTATCCTGACCTGTTGGCGCGCTGGCAGAGGATTAATCTACAGGCCAGCATGTCGTATATGCAGTTGCTAGTTGATTATTTTAAACCGAAGGAACAGGAACTTTTAGATACTTTAATGGATCAGCAAACCAAATTAGAGCAGCTTATGGGCAATGAAATGACTGATGTGTTTCTGCAGGAAGTTATTGATAGGGTGACACGTTATGGTAATAATTTACTAATGCAGAAAAGAAAAAAGTTAAACAGAGATAAGTATGATTTTGAATCGAATCATGTATTTGTATGGCCAAGGACAGTAACAACATTGAATGAGACAAAGGTTCAGAGTCGTGGTAATACTATGCAGCGTCCTGTAACAAGAGAGAACGCAGCAATTGGTAAGGCTGTTCCCATTAACAGCAATGAAGTGAATATAGATGAAGGAAGGTTGATGGCTATTGAAGAACAGGAAGGGGCTATTGCTTGTGCCATGACAGGGGCTGATAGAGCTAATTCGGCTTTGTTGAGCCCCAAGTCAGTTACTTCTTTATATTTTACACCTACAGAGGAACGGGCCGCTTCGGTTATACCAGCAGAAGCAGGTACTTTGAAACTGGGTACTGTTGTAAGACGCAAGATACAGCTTGAGAAGCTGAGACCAGGCGACCAGGAGGATTTTCCTTTAGTTCCACTCCCTATACAAACAGGAAGAAAAAGGTCAATAAATCAGGACACCGAGATGGGGGCCAAATGTGTGGACAACAGGTCGGAGAGACAGAACCATATGTACAAACAGAAGATGTACCCTGGTCGTTAATTTGGAACATTTCTGGATATGAGTTGAGTGCAGCAGAAACATCACTTTTGGAAAAAGGTTTATCATACATACCGAACAAGAAAGCAGGTATGAATGATTATTTATTAGCAGTTAGACTCTTTGCCAGGAATGTTAATTTAAAATTGATGTTCAAAGAATCTGATAATGCAGTTGAATTACCATTTAAAAGGAGGAGTAACATCAACCCCAGACTCATGCCGAATCTGGAGCTATTTGTGAAGGCCGTTGAGAATGATCTATATCAAGGCCAGGGGTTTTGACTTTTATGACTGCTTTAGCAATTTTGATCAATTGCAGCATGATGCACTTGCATCGTTGAAGAGCAACTGTGATATTATCATATGGCCAGCCGATAAAGGCGGCCTAATTGTTGTGCTGAATAGAGAGTTCTATATCAATTCCTTATTATGTATGCTTGATACTGATGCTTATGAATCCAGTACTTTAGATGCAGTTGAATTCTGCTGTAATAATATACGGAAAACTCTACATGACTGTTTGTCTCTAGGAATCTTGACCAGCGATATATATGACTACTTTCAAGTAGAGTTTCCTATTATACCACGTATCAATGGACTGCCTAAAATACATAAGCAGGCGACCACCCCTCCCTTTCGACCCATCGTAGCAGGCGAAGGATGGGTGACTCAACCCATCTCCATCTACTTGGACCAGAAACTGAAGTTGATATTACAACAGTATGACTACGTCTTGAAAGACACAGGACAGTTTCTAACAGACTTATATGCATTTGTTAATGGTGTTAATAATGTTGATGATCTACGTTTAGTGACTATGGACGTCACATCACTTTTTACTTGCATACCAAATGATGTTGGGATTGATTGGGTTAGAAAACTAATGTATGAATTTTTTAGTGATGTTGAGGCAGATTTTTTGGCTCTCCTTCTGGAAATTGTTCTTGAAAATAATTATTTTATTTTTCTTGACAAAGTATTCAGACAATCCACAGGGGTGGCCATGGGCACGAGCTGCGCCAATTCATATGCCTATCTAGTGTTGGCAGTTTGGGAGAAGGAGGTCATATTGACATGTCCACACATAGTCTTTTATAGACGGTTTGTCAATTACCTCTTTCTCCTATGGCGTGGCTCTGTTATAGAATTGGAATCTTTTTTGTCTTACATCAATGATCTTGATGGATTTCTGAGATTCACTATGAATCATTCAAACAGTAAGATTGATTTTTTGGATGCAACTATATATAAAGAATCAGATACATTACATACCACCATTTTTAGGAAAGAGTGCTATAGGGCTTCCTACTTGGCCATGGATAGTATGCATCACCCCAGAACATTTACAAATATAGTTAAGGGACAAGCCTTGAGGCTATCTCACTTATGCTCTGATGATACTAGGTTTCATCATGAGCTTGAAATTTTGAAAGACAATTTTCATAACAGGGGTT
>NC_056737.1:637791597-637919097 GCF_019279795.1 Protopterus annectens
GAATCTAGCCAACCTCCTTTGGGACAGTTTTGGGAATCTTCCCATCAGTTACGACTGCAACAGTCTTCCTTCTCAAACATCTTCTATTATGTCAAGTTACTTCCAGTGCTTTACAACGTTTGTCATATTGTCCACTTTTGCAGTACTGATAACACTTGGGATTTCTGGCAAAGAAGGCCTGATGGTCTGCCTAACTTTCAAAGCGTTTCACACCCTCCCACATAAACATCAGCACATCTGTGGTATAAGAGGGATGCCTGCACATACCATCTCTGGTTCTTTTTTGCCGCAGAACAAGGGAAATTTATATATTGATGAAATAAAAAGCATAACTAGTATATTGGTTTGATCTGGCTTCCAAACTATAGATAATATCCCATGGGGGGAAAGATCTTGTTACATATGGTTTGTATTTGTTTGTCACTAAGGAGATATAATGCACCAGGGCTACACATCAGTGTCTGAAATTAATAACTGCATTACTTCTGGAAAGCTGGTCCCAAACAGTTACTTTCACAGTCAGTGTTTTTTTCTGCTTATGGACAAAATACAGCCCTGTACAAGGTTCAGCCAGAAGACAAACAAATAGAGAGAGAAATTTCTCCAGATCTGTCTTAACCATAAAAGGCTGTAGACCTTGTCCTGGGCTCAGTTAAATTATATGTAAACTCACCACTTAAAAGAAAACAGAAATATCCAGAAGAAAAAGAATCCTAGGGGGCCAATGACATATATTATGTTCAAAGGCCACCTTCAGCTAAAGGATGTCTGGTCCAGTGATGTACTTTTGCAAACACCAGCAGTACTTCTGAGGCCTCTGGTAGTACCACTCAGGAAGCTGCCATACCCATGGATGATGTTAAATCCTCCTGAGGTGAAGCTTTGCAATAGTCAGTTGGTCTGAATGCCTGTCCACAGGTACTTGGTTCTGACTCTCATATTTTAATTAAGGTCAAGGGCGGTATTTCCTCAGATCTGGTACAGGAAGATATCCTTGACTGCAAAATAGTAATCAGCATCCACCTGTAACTTAAGACCTCAAAGGCAGCTGTCATTCCCTAAGGCATGGCCAAGGCATGCAAGTCTCACAGGACTGTCATCTTGCTTCAGCTTGGACTGGGCAGGCCTTCCTCCCACTCACCTCCCAGCCCCCTTCCCAAGACCTGATGAAGCTGACTTAGGGCATTGTACTTTTCATAAAGGACCTATAACCATCTTCAAACTACTATCATTGTCAGGGATCCCTACTTTGAAAAGGAAGAGGGCAATATCCCCATCTGATGAATCAGACTCTGAATCTAAAGAAGATTAACTGCCAACTGTGGATTATAGATGCTCTCCCTTCTTTCCTATGAGTCAGACGCTGAAACTCCCATATTCTCTGCCTTCATACAAGATGATTTCTCATTTAGAGACACCTGGAGGCCAGTTTTAGACTTTGAGACTAAATAAGTTTCTACACATGCCAAAATTCAAAATGATAACTGCATAGGCCCTTTGTCCACTCATCTTCCCCCAAGTCTTCATGATTACCCTAGATATGTAAGATTACTACCTCTCCAAACCTATATTCGTAACAGATATGCAGCACCACAGAGTCAAAGAAGGGAGATGTATAGCCAATTTACCTCCTTGCCCTTTGCTTTATCTCCTGCACAAGGGGTGTTTACAAAGTGCCTGGTTCCAAAAATTGCCTTCTGCAGGACAAAGTGCATTCATATTTACTCCTTCCTACATGCCTGCCTGATTTATGGTCCAACCCCCAAAGTTGATGCAGACAGCACTGTAGTTTACCCTTCTCTACTGCCAATGTTTTGGACTCTCTGAACCTGCCAAAATCCCAGCTAATGCACTGCAGTCAAGTCTTGTTTGTGGGAGTTCTTTTTCATAATGCTAACTAGATGCTGTTCCTTCCCTTAGAGGAGGTGCTTTTCCTGCCCTCATATTTTACCTCCTTAGCACAGCAAAATCAAATTGCTAACAGGGATTTCCTCAGAACGTTAGGATACATGGCCCCTCAGTACTTCTGCTCCCCTTGGCAAAACTCTATATGAAGAAACTGTAGTGGGACCTAAAGAACAGATGGTCCCAGCATGCGTACTCCCTGCACTGCCCCATTACCACACTGCCCTGTATCAGTAGGTGCTGTCATGATGGATACAGCAGGTTAATCTCAACCAGATGGTTCAATTCAAACTTGGCCAGAACACCCAGACAGTTACCACAGATGCAGTATATGCACCATATGCACCCTAGTGGGCCCATCAAGGGAATTTGAGGAACCAAGACAATCTGACAAAACTCAAGAAAAAGCATGTCAATATCAAAGATGTAATGGCAGTAAGTTTAGCCATAAAAGTCTTCAAACAGCTTTGGCAGCAAGGGACTCTGCACATCGCTGACACCACAGTAATGTCATACATCAACAAACAGAGGGAACTCTGTGATACCCCTTGTGCAGGCTAGTCATGGAGGCATGGTACTTGGCCCAGGAGTCAGGTATGAACCTCATCCCTGCTTAGGAGAATATTCTGGCAAAACAATCAAGCAGAACTTTGACAGGTTCTCACTAACGCAACAGAACAAGGATACATTTCTGGATTTGGTCCACAATTGGAGTCTGCTACAAGCTGTGCTTTTTCCTTCTTTACAAAACAAGCATCTCAGAACATTTTGAACTTTGACATCAGCTGCATAGATCAGGGCAAAATATGCATTCTCCATAAACCGGGCAGATCTGTTTTTCTACATCTTTCCTTCAGTACCGCTTCTCTTCAGGGTAATATAGAAAACAAAGAAGGCTATGCCAAAAATAAAATTCATAACATGCTTTGGCTAAACCAGAGTTGGTTTTCTCCCTTAATGAGTATGGTAAGGGCAGAGCTTATTCTTCTGCCTCAGTGTGTGGTAGAACTTTTGACCAAAATAAGGGGTCACTCATATACCCTAAACCGAGGACCTTAAAGCTGACAGCTTAGATAGTGTAACTTTCATTTCTTTTCTAAGGAAATGCTCTATATGTTAAGAGAGGTAGGGAAACCACAGATAAAGAAGTCATAGCTACAAAATGTTAAAGATTCTTCCTTGGGTTGGGCAGTAACCAGACTTCAGTAGCTTTTGTCCTTAAATGCCTCTCAGATCTCTACAAATCAGGATTATCTTATACCTCAGTGGCAGTATATGCATCTGCAATCTCACCTACCTACCTTGGGTTCCTCCTTTTATTCCCTCTTTTACCAGTAAAACAATTCCTTAATGGAGTATTATAGGATGCCTCGAAATAGATAATTTCATCGCCATGGAACCTCAATAATGTGTTAAGAGAAGTTAACATTATGATGTTTTAGAGAGCTGCTAGTGCACCCCTGAAATACTTAACATGAAAAATTGTCCTTTTAGTGGCCATTACATGTACCACAGTGATAGCAAAACGTTTTGCATTTATGTGCAAACAACCCTTTCTCATCTTACACAAAGCCAGGGTAACATTCTGTATCAGTCTCACCTTCATGCCAAAAGAGGTGACAGATATCTCTTTCT
This sequence comes from Protopterus annectens, assembly GCF_019279795.1. Taxonomy (NCBI): domain Eukaryota; kingdom Metazoa; phylum Chordata; order Ceratodontiformes; family Protopteridae; genus Protopterus; species Protopterus annectens. The sequence goes on from NC_056737.1 coordinate 637,795,138, forward strand.
ATATCAGATAATTTTTTCTGTGTTCTATCCTACTCCAAAAAAGTGGAAGAAACTTGCACACCATGGATGTCCACAGAAAAGTGATTTTTTTTACCTTAAAAGAACTAATGGAGAAAGAAAATTAAACCAATTATTCAGTCTCAGCAAAGAACAGAAGTAACACACACGCATCTTTAAACAGATCATCCCTAACTCACTGCATTTCTTTTTGTTACCCTTTTCATGAAAAGACTGCACCAGCACGTGTGAGCCCACTCCACAAGAGTCACAGCAGCCACCACTGCACTCAGAGGGGTCAACACCCAGGCCATTTTGGAAGTAGCACCTCCTTTATCTGTTCACAGTGTCGCCAATCATTATTGCCCCTACAGACAGAGCAGGATTTGCCATAACTATACTACAATGTCTTTTACAAGCCACTCCTACTCAGGTCCAACCATCTACTGGTCCATAAGCTCTGGGAGTCTTGCTCAGTGTTACCACTATTGCAATAGAGAACAACATGATGGACTTAGTACAGTCCTTTTGGGGATTTACCATAACTGTAGATGTTAACAGTATGCTCACTATTGCAGAAATATTTCCATCTCTCTGTCCCTCTTTTTCCTTTCTTGTAATCATCCTGGGGATAACATGGGTATCCAGGCTCTTATCGTTTTACTTTCTCCATCTATTTAACCACAACAAGGCATCCCCTCATTAAGCTGAACTTGTATCTGGACAAGGATATTTTGGTGTTCTTCCAGTTGGGCTTTTATTCCTAGGGGCATATGCCACCTGAATTGTTCATAGTCTGGTCTCAGCCCAGACCATTGGAGCTGACAGGGGCAGGAAAGGACTACATATGGCACAAACAGATGCTCCTCTTATACCAATGTCCATTGGGGGGTACATTTACCTGGACAGAAGGTGGAAAGGGGAAAAAGCTGTGGAAACCAGGCCAGATATCAGGCCTTTGTAGCAGAACCCCCAAGTGTTACCATCACTACAACAGTGATTAAATGTCTAAAATTAAGGTGACTTCATAACACAGCTGTACTTTCTCCTTATAGTTGTAGTACTACTTTCCTCTCCATTTACCCCCCCCCCCATATCGTAATTAGGCACACTAGGGTCGAGGAGCTTACCTATAATTCTTTCCTCACTTCACTATATTGTCAGTTGCTTCTGCTAGACCACAGACTCTCAAAGAAGGACCACATTTCTGTATTTTCCTAGCTAGCCTTGAGGAGGCAAGTCACAAAGGCACCCCATGTTATGGAAAGCATTTGAGTTACATACTCAATTGAGACAAGAAGGAACTAAAGATGGAAAGGGTGGGTTCTGTTTTTATACCAGGAACATGCAAATGTCCTAGGAAGGTGAAATCAGCTCAGCCAAGGGTTGAAATGGCATATAGCTGTGAACCTCTGGCTGGACATTGAACACTGCATGCAGATGAGCTCCAATGGTATATGATTTCAACAGTGATCTCTCTTAAATATCTTCTACAACACAAGTTTCATACACAACTATACTTTCAGGAAAGCAATGGCACAGACTCTAACAGAGTATACGAGTCTCATATGTCAGAAGATTTGTGTTTGCTTGACAATGTTGCACTTTTTAATTATCCTTTTCCTTTGCTTTTGTGTTTCTTGGGTGTTGGAGAGAATTGAGGGACATGACTAGAGAATGCAATGTTTCTGTTTTAATTAATGTGCATCGGAGTTTTTTTTTTTAATTTAATTTATATATTCAACTTTATTTAATATCTGTTAACTGTCAAGATTTATTGATCATTGGACCATTTTCAACTATGATCTGAGCTCAAAACAGCAGCAACAACAACTTCCACAAAGTAAATATGAGGCATGATAATGACATAAAAAAATAGCTGTTGTTTGTCCTTTCGGCTTTTCCTGGTTAGGGGTCGCCACAGCGGAACTCCGGTCTGCTAATGATTGGCAGTTGATTTTTATGGTGCCAACTTGCCAGCCCGATGCCCAACCTTCAGCGAAGGCACACCCATTCACGCATGTCTTTCGGAGGCCACACGACCGTGGGCAGGACATGCAGACTCCACACAGAAGGCACTCCAGCTGAGAATCGAACCGGAGAACCTCTTGCTGTGAGGCAACAATGCTACCGCTGCACCACCGCAGCATAAAAAAATAGTAAATGCAACATTAGAGTAAATGTAGAGTATGGAAGGCAGAGAAAATAAGAGCAACAATCATTCAAAATGAGTCAAACCAAAATGTTATTGACATATAAGGTATTGACAGAACTAAATGTTTTTGGATAGAATATGGTACTGACAAATGAAAGGTAATGGAACAGTTAACTACTGAATGATGTGTCTCACTGGGTAAAAGATGAGACTGAGGAAACACTAAGGCCATAATAAGTTATTAGCATGCAGATTATCCCATATCTAGTAGGCTTATAAACATTGCTGATGTGCAGATCAAAATCTGCAATGGTCACATTAGTAATATTCAGGTATTTGTAAATTAAATTTGAAAATGGCAAGCATGTTTTACATTTTGTGACAGTCATACTTTGCTCATGATTATAGCACATGCCAGCGATACTTGTATTATACTTTCTCTGCTAACACCTAGCACAGAAGATTCACAGAAAGTCAGTTTTAGGTTACAGTGAGGTAATCTGTAAGAATATTTGATTGCTTGTCTCTGCGTGATCCCTACATAAAGATGATAAAGTCTTCACCATTAAACAGTATATTACTAGACATAAGTACAAAAGAAGCCTTATTAAGAAAGAAGAAAATAAAAGGTCCAAAACCAGAGCCTTGTGACAAACTTTACGTTTGTTACAAAGATATGCATCTAGAGCATTTCTCCCTGGACTTCCACTGAAAATTGGCTTCGTTCCAAGTGAGACTTCCCCGGTTAATAAATGTTAATTAAATAAAATAAAAATAGAATTTATCAAGGACACCAGAGCCAGTACTAAAGTCTAAAAGCATAACATGCTGTGTCGTGTTATGAAGTCAGTTCCTGAACCAGAACCAGGCAGATTCATATGTTTTTAATGTAATGATTGATTAGATGTGGGATATAAATTACAAGATCAGATATGTAAAAGTCATGCCAATGAAGCCATCCTTCTATTTGGCACAGCTGATGTCAACAATTAAAGTAGGGAAGGTAGCTATAACGTGATGCTATATCCAGAAACAATGTTGTTATAAGCTGGACAATGATACTTCAGCAAGCAAAGAAGTCAATATGGATGTTATACATGATTTAATAACTCGAGAAACATGAATATGAGTTTGTAGATTATACTGTACCACAGACATCCAGCCTGAGAAACTTCCATATTCAATGTTTGTTGTCAGTAGCCACAGGTAAATCTAATATCTGGTATTTTTTCTGGGATGATTTAAAGATCGGGCCAGTGGTTTCCAGCATGGACAATGCTTCTATGCTAAGGAAGAAATTATGGAAAAGATCTCGTAGTGCTGCCTTCTCGTTCAGCACTGGAGAATAGTGCGTGATGGAATTTGGTAAAAATAATCATTTTTATTCCTATGATCTCAATGATACACTTAGAGGGCATGATGAAGATGAATGCTGTGAAATGGGGACATTTGACAACAGTAAGCTTGTTGTTAAGCAATAGCCTTCATATCAGACAATGTTGCTTCTGTATTGTGTAAGTATGCTCCATTTCACTTTGGAAGGACTTTGATATTTCTTTATTTGTGATTCTAGTTAGACCCCTGGTTAAGTATAATGCTTTACTTTTTATGCACTCCAGCAAAGATCATAAATAACTTAGCAATAACCATATACCGGCTAAGGACAATGTGTTGCAATAGCAGACTGTGACTTTGACTTACTAAATATCTGTAAAGTAGTTAACAGTGAAATCAGCCAAGTCCGCTACTACATAAATGTTATACCTTACTTATGTGTGACTAGAAACAGAGGCAAACTGCTTGCTATTGACTAAGCACATTCACCTAAAGAATAACTATTTCCGGGCTAGTCTGACTCTTTTTTGCTCTACTGCTTCAGCTTCAGAACTGAAAGCTTTCTTAAGTGATTTACTAGAGGAGCTTAACCTTAAACGAAGTGCTCTAGGATAGAAGTTCCAAGAGAGGCTCTCAATGAAGAATAGAGCCTCTGACCCTGGAACACTGAAGCATTGTAACAATGTAACATTCTAAGATTAGCACATCTTCAGATGACAGTGGCTACATTTCCAGACTGGGACTAAATCCTGACACTGAGATTTGACATGAAGAGACAAGTATTTGGGTTGCTATTGCTTAAAATGCAAAAAAACTTTTTTTGTACATCTGTCTTCCTCCCCATCCTTCATGGTTACCAGCCTGGCACACTTGTACCTGTCCATGCTGGGTCTACCAGCTGTCTTCCTTGCCTCCAGGACTTAATCTGGTATGCTGGGGTTGATTGTGGAACTCAGAATCTGGAAGCATGGCACATTTGAGAAACTGTTTTGGGGGGGATGTCTTTTTTATTTTCTTATGCAGTATATACCTCTTCTCACCTCTCTTGCAAACCCAATGGTATGCCAGGGGAGGGTGGGCATGCAGTGGAGAAAATGTAGCATATTACCCCACCTCTACAGCAGCTCAGCCATGTCTTCATCCTATACCATTCATTTAGGCGAGCCTATTATGTGCCTTCCCTAGCCTCCACTAAGGATCATTACTGTAAACAATCATGGGATCACCCACCAACCCCAGAATGGTGACAACGATCTCTCCTTGCTGCTTCTGTCAGTTGCCCAAGCCATTAGTCATACCCAGATCACCTGGGTCAAAGTCAGGGCTTTATCCCTCTATGCCATCAGAGAGGCTGAAGAAGCAACAATCTGTTATTATCGCAACAGAATCAAATGACATATCCTCTTTGACCCTCAGCGGCACCGTGGAGTTGTTTTATAGAGAAATAAGGCACAATACCATCAAAATGTTTGGTGCTGTTGTCAGATTTTTGTATATCATCTCAGAAGACATAACATAAGACAATAAAGATGTAAAACTGTACGTTAGAAGTTGGCTTTAATAATATGATTGCAGCAGCTGCTTGTACAGCTGGCAATTATGTCAGTGGACAGATTTAGATTTTTTGATAATAGCGTGAATTTGAATGGATTGAAAATGCCTTAATGCTGGTTAGTCTTTGTCATATTACCATTTTAGGAGTGAATTTTTCTAATGCTGAAATAAACATTTAAACAGGTCTCTTTTAGTCTGTTAGATATGATCATCTCTTGGTTAATCTAAATAATTATAGTGGATTCACTTTTAGATCAAAAGCAAAGTATGCAGGTTAGTTTGTAGCCACTCACTTTTAGTTCCATGTAGTTCTTATTGTTAGGAATCCTTTGCAGTGGATAAAAGTTGGGTTCCTTGTTTTTTAGAGGTTGGTACTAGTTCTAAAATCTCCAATTCCTGATCTCAGGATCACAGACACCCACAGTTGATGTATATCATGAAATCCCAGTGCTGGGTTTTGAATGTGCAGACAACCCTATGCTCCCCTAGCCCTTTCTCTTTACTCATGCAGTTTGGGTCTCAGCCCTAATATGCAATATTGGAAACTTCATAGTTCAAATCTTAAAAAACAAAAGCCCTCAAGTGGTCCTGCAGTTATCATATCAAAAATCAAGGGCCACATAGACACTGTCTGTTTTGCATGAGGAAAGAAAATAATGCTGAACCTTGCTATAAGTGCCAGAACTTCAACTTCAATATGCCACTGGAGGGTGCAGAAAAAAAGTCTTAACACCAACTCAAATCTCATAGGCCTGCTGGGATGGATGGCAGCCAGCACAGAGGTAAGCACTACATACCTATACTAAATAATAGGCAAAAAACACAGAAGATAAGTGTAAGAGACCAAGTATCAGACTGCAGCGATGCCCCATCTTACGTAAAGTAAAATGAGACCTTAAAGCATGGGTTTGAGGTTAAGCTTGGCCCAGGGAATATATTATCCTTATCTCCTTTAATGCTAAAGACTCTCCATGGAGGACAGATGAAGCCTGTTTGTCCTGTTCCTCACCTGTTGAATCTCAGGCTTACTAAGTTTCTTTAACATTTGATGACAGATGACTGAACAGATAAAGCACTCATGGCAAGTGAGTACATTTTAAGGTCAGTCAGGATGTCCCACATCCTATCACTGCCTTTAATGTGCACCACACTTCACTCTGAGAGTGGGGAGTCTTTCTCCACCAACCAAGCATGTGACTGCTTCTTCTCATGCACCACCTCTGTGGGAGGTACGCAAGTCTGACCCACAGGATACTAGCACTCTTAAGAGGTTTCCTTCTCTGCCTTGGAGTCTTCTCTGGAGTTGTGGAATCTGATGGGTCCAAAGACAGACAAGAAGAATGAGTCATCCACTGCTTTTGAGCACCCCACTCAATGAGCTACCCTTTGGGAAAAAAAATTCTGGCTCAAGAGATTTCTACAGACAGTTTAGTAGTACTTCATAAAAAAAATAAATCCATATCGTGAGAAGAATGAATAAACTTGGATAATCCTGTTCCTAGATTCAGTTCTTAGGTATAGTAATTGTTGTACCCACCAGTTAAAGGGAATGGCATGCTTTGCAAACAACATAAGACTGACTCTTATGCGATTTCCTTGGCTCATTTTAAGTTCCAATTACTCAAAGTATTTGTCCATCCACTCATTGAATAATGAATCAAACGATTCTGATAGGTTAGACAGGAATGCATTCCCTTTTGCCATGCTGGGCCTAGGAGGGCCAGTTCCAGTCCTCCCTTGTGGAGCTGGCATTTGAAAACCTTTTACACCACCCTGATTTTAGGATCAAGGAACTCTTGGAAAAAAGACAGATTTGTCAGCTGGTTTCTGTACTTGACATTTCTTTAATTTTATGGGCACAATGAGAAGGGAGCAGCCTCTGGTGCATGTCAGCACCTTCTCCATGGAGAATAAGCCTTTCCCAGCAATTCTCAATGCTGTTATTAAAGGAGCAGTGTCTTTGGTAGTCTCTTTCAGGAGATTTCAGAGCAGTTGCAAAAGAGTTAAAAGGCATTATCTATTACTTTATGTAGACATGGCATCACTCGACATTTCTTCTTGATTACAACTACTTTTACTTCCAATAGACCTTCCTGCACATAGAGAAAGCCATCTAAGCACGCTTCAGGTTTGACTTCTTTTGTGCTCCCTGCTGGTAGGCATGTCTCAGTAGACTTGCATGCCAGACAGGGCTTACCATGGAGGCTGATTTTCTGCATTTGCAGTTTAGAAGCCAATTTTCAAGGGTGAGAGGGTCTTGGAGATGATCAAAAACTCATATGTTAAAATTGCTTCATGCAGCTCTCTAACATGAAATCCAAAGAGTCCCCAGGGAGCTTTTGGCACAGTTCCTTATTCAGCATCTGGGGCACTATAAAGCACTTTAACTGTCTTGGAACAAGGAAGTGGAATCTGCTCCTATCTCTTCCTGGTTAATGAAGCTGACAGAGGAATTCCAGACAACCCTGGACTTCAGCATTCTCAAGAAATAAATCAATTACATAAAGACTCAAACTATGACTGTGCAGCATAAAATCTATCACTGTCTCCAAAAATGTAGACAATGTTGCTGGGTGTGGATGATAACCTAATGGCACTTCAGTTCAGGGAACCTTACGGGAGCTTTAATTTGGATCAGTATCATTCTGAGCAGAACATACAGCCTCCTGTCTATTCTCTGCTTTAAGAACATTTATCAATGTATGCCAGTAGTGATAAAAGTTATATTAGAAAAGAGTCCTTTGTTTTTTTTCTACCCTTCAGTGTTGAGTTGATTGTCTTCCTTTAATGGACTTCTTGTGTGCGTGATTAATTTAGACAGTGCTGTGGTTGAAGTTATCAAGGTTATCAGTTGAAATAAATTATCTGTGCTCCCTGTGCAGAAACTTTCTTTCATCAACATGGAAATGAATTCAGTCTTTTTTCATTCTTTTCTCCAGAAGGATTGAAAATGGAAGATCATGTCCCAACCAACTTAGATGATAAGCAGAAGTGAGTTGCTAACCATTCCTTGCCCTAGTTCATCTACAGAATGCACCACTGGATGTCAGTGGGTAAGCAGCCGAAAGACATTCCTCTCTCAAGGAACTGCTTCTTCTCTTGAATCTGTGCAGTCATCTCTTTGCTGTGGTGGGACTCTGTCACTAAACTGTAGATCACAGATCACACATTCTGCAGATGGATCACTCCTTGGTAAAGTGGTTGGACAATCTTGGGCCACCCTGTTAAAAGGGAGCTGGAATATCAGTGGAAGGTTACTGTACATTTATGGTCTTGTAGATCATAGAACACTAGTTGAAGCCAGAACTCGTACTGGTGAGGCTAGTCGATCAAGAGGTAATCTACTATTTGAGCAAGTTGGGTGCTATGAGGAACTACTTCTCTGAGGGAAATACTATTGGCCTGGTAGTGGCTATTAAATGGGACTTGCTTTTCAACACCTCCATGCATACACTAAGACAAGGTTAAACCCATGTTTTATATCTGCAACGTAGTAGAGTCTGTTGTAGAGGGAGTTTTCTCAGACTGGGGCATCACAATAGTTGATCTGATTGCACAAGTGAAACCCCATTTTCTCCCAGATCCTTCTGCTTTCATATGATTGAGGAAGCTGGACCACAGATGCATTTTCTCTGGACTGGAGTGGAGTATTCCTGTATTTACACCATTCCTCTTAATATTTTACCTTCTAATAAAAATTGCAAGAAGAAAGTCCAGTGCTCATGCTGTTAACTCATAGTGGTCTAGAATGATACAGTTTCAGGAAAGTTATCTTCTAGCTGAACTAGAAGTTATACCAGTCTTGGTCAGGCATGTTTGCACTGGCAGAGGAAATAATGGTTGGAATGTTGATTTGATCATAAAGCAGGCAGTATTATTCAACTAGGTATCCTGATTGAGACCTCTGGGCTATGTAATTTAATTTATGTATTTGTTTATGTTTGGATTATTTGTTTATTTATTTTTTTGCTGTTAACATCCCTCCAACTATCTTATATACCACTGTGCCTCCACTGTGATATGGACATCATCATTGCTAAAATAAGGGCTTCTTTGACTTTAAGACCTAGCCCTTTATCCTTGCTCAAGGTCTGTTAATACTAAAGAGATAGATGTGCTTTGTGCTCTCCACTGGAAACTCACTGCTTACAAAGGTGCTGTATGTCATAAGCTACTCACTTTTGCAGATGATGTAATCCATAAGCTGCCTTGTTGCCTTGCAAGCAGATTCTTCCTGTTTGGATTCCAGTCTTTGTCAATGATCCTGCATGTGATGGACAACCCATAGCAGTAACAAACAGATGATCCAGTTCAATCATAGCACATCAGTATATGTTTAAAGATATGTAGGATAAAGCTCAGGACTGACAACCGAGTATGATTATGGGAGGCAGTGATCCTGACCTCCTAACTACTTACTCATATCAGGCAGTAAAGACAATGACCCAATTTTCCTTATTTCCTGAGCAGTGCTTTTGGTTCCAGAGGCAGCAGCCTCCTGTGCTCTTTATTAAATCCAAACAACTCAGCAGGACTCACACAGTAACCAGACCACATGCATCCTTATAGTTGTTTTTTCCAACTCATGCCCACATACTGGTTTAGACAGATACAGACACACACGCACACACATGCACATACACACACACACACACACAAATGGCGATGGTATTATTAGAATTTGAAATCCTAAAATCCCAAAACTGAAGCTCATCATGCCATCAAAATAATTTTGTGATGTAATTTCTCTAAAAGGGTCTTTAGTCTCCATTCAGGTGGCTGAAGTCTAACATATACCTAAGGTATTTCAATTTCAAGTCACCACAACTTGGAGTGAGAATATTTACATCTTAAATTCACAAATTCTTCCTCAGAATTCTAAGGCTCAGCCACTGGTATGATCATACACACACACACACACACACACACACACACACACACACACAAAGTAAATCTTGGCAATTAGATGGGTAGCCACAAATTCTTACGATTGTTTCTCCTGTGTTTTTATTTCTTTATTTATCCTTTATTACCTACATAAGTGTACTGGTCCAATGACTTTTCAGCTGCAATTTGAGACATTAAGGATAGATAAAAAATATATCTCATAGGAAAAATAAAATAATGACAAAAAAGGTAATGCCAAAAAGTACAGTTTTGTACCTACCATAAATGTAGATGTCCGAACAGGAATGCATCTGCAGTCATAACAAATGGGTTGTCCTGTCGTCAGGCAGCCCTTCGGTCGGCCAGATTCCAAAGTCTGGGTCTGGCCTCGGCTGGTGTCGCACTTCACCCGATGTCATAGCTGCAGTTCTTCGGGTATAAAGGCATCAGCCGACGCCATTTTCCTCAGTGTTTCTTGCCCCAGATGCCAGTTGCTCCCTTGGATAGCTAAATTTTGGATAAATGCCAATGTTTCCAAATAGTAGAAGGCAAACACAAAAAATAAGCATGTATGTCCATATATACAAACAAATACACCATAAGAGATCCCCCCAGCTAGCTATTAGGAGGGCAAATACCCTAGGAATACCACAGAGGGGAAGGAGGGTGGGTAATCCTGACTGCAGATGCATTCCTGTTCGGACATCTACATTTATGGTAGGTACAAAACTGTACTATGTCCTTCAAGGATGCATCTGCAGTCATAACAAATGGGTAGAATACCATAGCCAAACTAGGGGAGGAGGAAGATGAAATTATGGTGTAGTTAGGATCCCTTGCAAAACAGCAGTGGCAAACCCTGCTCGGGATCTAGAGTATAAAGGTAAGTTATAATGCTTAGCAAATGTATGCACGGAGGTCCAAGTAGCAGCCTCTATAATGTCCTTGGTAGCCACTCCTCGTAAGAAAGCTGTGGTAGTGGCTGTAGCCCTTGTAGAATGAGGCCTTATGTTCTGTGGAGTTTGCTTTCCATGGTAGGAGTAACAAAATCTAATGCAATTTCCTATCCACTTGGAGATTGTCTGTTTTGAAATTGCTTTTCCTTCCCTTCCTGTTGCATATGCTACCAGAAGCTGGTCAGTTTTTCTATTGCCCTTGGTTCTGTCCAGGTAGTAGCGCAACTGTCTATGTACATCCAAAGTATGCAGCAGTCTTTCCCCCTTGTTTTGTGGATTGGGGAAGAAGGTAGGTAGGTGGATTGCCTGGTTTAAAGACACTCTGGATACCACCTTAGGCATAAATGTAGGATTTGTTCTCATGGACACTCTATCTTGATGGAAGATTAGGAAGGGTTGTACTGCCATTAAAGCCTGTAGCTCAGAAACCCTTCTTGCTGAGGTAATTGCCAGCAGAAAAGCAGTTTTCCAGGATAGGTGTTGTAGATCTGCTGTTGCTGCTGGTTCGAAAGGGGGGAGTGTCAATTTTTCTATCACAAAGTTCAAGTCCCATGCTGGTAATGGTGGTTTTCTAGGAGGTTTTACATTTTTAATTCCTCTCAGAAACTGCCTGAGTAAAGGATGCGAGAAGACAGGGGGATCGAAGCTGTATTCCGCAGAAATAGCTGATGCATGTATCTTGATGGAGGAGTAGGACAGGCCTGTATGGAATAGTTCTGCCAAATACTCCAGAATGTTGGCAATGTCTACCTTTGACACATCTTTTCCCCTTTCTGTACTCCAAATGAGAAACCTTTTCCATTTTCCTGCATAGTTCCTTCTTGTTGAAGGTCTGCGGGCCTTAAGGATAATGTCTTTAACCCTTTGGGATAAATCTGCGTTAGTTGCTCTTATGTAATGTTCCAGGCAGTCAGCTGCAGAGTTTTCAGGTTTGGATGCAGGGTGTTGTAGCCGTTCTGAGTTAACAGCAAAGGAATCAGGGGTAGTGTCCACATTTTCCCCCGAGACATGCTTCTCAGTAGTGGGTACCAATGTTGTCTTGGCCAGTCTGGAGCTATCAGAATGATCCTTGGACGTTCCTCTTTGATTTTCAATAGCACCTTGTGCATCAAAGGAAGAAGTGGGAATGCATATGCTGTCAGGCCTTTCCAACTGAAGGATAGAGAGTCCACCCTCCAAGCAAGTGGGTGGTAAGTCCTTGTGCAGAATTTCTTGAGCTGGTGATTGAGTGGGGATGCGAATAGGTCTATTTGAGGCAGTCCCCATTTCTTTGTGATGACCTTGAAGATGTCCGGGTGTAGCATCCATTCGTGAGTATCCGAGGTAGTTCTGCTTAATATGTCTGCTAGGATGTTTTCTTTTCCCGGTACAAAAATTGCTTGTAACTGAATGTTGTAGCTCAGAGCCATATTCCATAGGTCCAGTGCCATCCGGCATAGAGGGTATGAATGAGTGCCTCCCTGTTTGTTGATGTACCACATGACTGTGGTGTTGTCTGTCCTTATCATCAACTGCCCTTCTTGGAGGAATGGTCTGAAATTCTGGATTGCTAGTTTTACTGCCAGCATTTCCTTTTGATTTATGTGCAGGTGCAGCTGATCTGGAGTCCATAAGCCTTGTATGCACTTGTCCAGCATGTGGGCCCCCCAACCAAGGTCTGAGGCGTCCGTTGTGATGGCTTGGCTTGGTTGAATGCTGTGGAAGGGCAAACCTGGGTTTGACTGGCATGCCTGGGCCCACCATAGGAACTCTTGTTTCAGGCATGGGATTAGTGGTATTTCGGTTTCTAAGCTGTGCCTGTGTTGAGACCATAAATTCTTCAGGTACCACTGTAGCTTTCTCATATGCAGTCTGGCATGAGGGACCAGGATTATGCAAGATGCCATGAAGCCCAAGGCCTGCAGTACTTTCCTTGCTGTTAGTTTGTTCTGCTCTGTTAATGCCAAGAAGTAGAGAGGAAGTTTTTCTTGTTTTTCTGCAGTTAGGAATGCCATCTGTTTTACTGTGTCCAATTCTGCACCTAAGAAGGTTATTCTTTGGGATGGTATCAGTCTTGACTTTTTTATATTGACTGTATATCCCAGGGCTTGCAGTAAGCAAATGACTCTTTGTAAGTCTTCTGTTAGCTTATTTTTGTTGTCCGCTTGTATCAGGCAGTCGTCCAGGTATGGATATATTTGGATTCCCTGAAGCCTGTAGTGAGCGATTACTGATGCCAGGCATTTCGTGAACACTCTGGGTGCAGTAGATAAGCCAAAGGGCAATGCTGAGAATTGATAATGCTCTGATCCTGCAAGAAATCTGAGGTATCTTCTGCAATTTGGTCGTATGGGGACGTGCAGGTATGCCTCCTTGAGATCTAGAGTCACCAGCCAATACTCCTTGCCCAGCATGGGAAGAAGTTGCTGTGGGGTCAGCATTTTGAATTTTGGAACAATGATGAATGTGTTTAAAGCGGACAGGTCGAGAATAGGCCTCCAATTTTTCTCTTTTCTTGGTACCAGGAATAGTCTGGAGTAAAATCCCTTTCCTTGTTCCATAGGTGGTACCCTTTCCACAGCTCTTATCTTTGCTAATTGAGATATTTGTTTTAGAGCTTCTGTCTTTTGATTTGGTGGCAGGTTTGGCATTCCTCTTTTTCCTGGTAAAGTATGGAAATGGAACCTGTAGCCTTGGTCTATAGTTTGCAAAATCCACTTGTCGCTTGTGATATAGTGCCAGTTTTTTGAAAATAAGGCTAACTTTCCGCCTAAGGGTGCTGCTATTTGTTCCCTGGTAGGCGGTGCCAGAGCCAAGTCACTGTGATTGTCCTGTTGCAGTGGTAGTTGTTGTGTCTGTGCCTCGTTGGTTGTTACCTTGCCACTGGCGTCCCCTGTAGGCACCTCCTCTGGATTGATTTCTGCCTCTTGAACGCCTATTCCTGCCTCTCTGAGTTTTAGAGGAGTCTGGAAAGGACCAATTTTTGGAAGGCCAATTCCTGCTAAACCTTGGAGGCTGAACCTGTAAGAAATCTTTCACTGTTTGTACAGATTTTGCCTTCTCTTCCATTTTCTTCAGTACCTGTTGAGCAGGAGAACCAAATAAACTGACCTTATCCATAGGAGCATCTAATAGTTTTGCTTTAACATGATCCGGCAAGACCTGTTCTTTCAACCATGCATGCCTTCTTATAACTGTGCCAGTCATGGCTGATCTAAAGGAAACCTCCAGTGCATCATAGCCACATTTTAAAGAATGGTTACTAACCTGCTGAATGTTATGCACCATTTCTAGAACATATTTCTTATCTAAAGAATCATCAGAGGACAGTTTTTTAGTTAACTGATCAAGCATAAACTCCTGGTATTGGATCATATGAAACTGACAGTTCAATGCCCTAGCTGAGAGAGTAGCAGAGGTGTATACTTTTTACCCCATCTCTAAGGACCTGGATTCCCTTTCAGAAGGGAGAGGGTTTTTAACTGAGGTCGAAGCTACTGCCTTAGGCCCCTGTGAGATAGTCTCGGGATCTGCATAAGGGGCCTTGTATAAATGGTGATGAGTGTCCGGGACCCTGTAGAACCTATCGGGCTTAGCAGGGGCTGGAGGTAAAGTATCAGGAGCAGTGCAAGCATCATTAAATGCATCATCTACAACAGGAAGAACTGGAGGAATAGCTAAAGGCCTATGTTGTGGTAAATGTAAAAAGGTCCTAAGCCTTTTCCTTGAATCTGAGAAATCTTGTCCCTGCCATTGGAATTGCTCTCTCATGGCATGTAAGGTTTCCCCAAAGGAAAATTCCTCTGGTGGAGAGGCAGAAGGAATCGATTCCTCAGCATCGGAGTCTTCATAAGTAGAAAAAGGAGCCTCTGGATGATCTGTATTGTCTGTATCATCAGAAGAATCATCTGAGGACACTGGCTCGGGGGGCTCTGCTCTAGGTCTCTTTTCTGGAGGAGGTTGAGAGGCCCTGTCTGGGTGAGATTGGGATCCCCTAATTAAAGAGATGAGATCCTCTGCCAGAGTGAGCATTTGGGAACTGGAACTGGGCCTGTGAGAGGGGGGCTTAACAGGCACAGGCTTAGAAGTTTTGGCTGCTTTAGCCCTGGCAAAGGCCTTTATGGACATGGCTGCAGGCGGCCTAGCAGCACCACGTGCAGGGGTTGAAACATCCAAAGGGATTGTGTCCGATAATTCTTGTGAAACCACAGTAGCAGGTAGAACTTCAGAGGCCGATTCAACTAGGTTAGAAGGAGCCTCGGTAGAAGTCATGGATTCGGCTGAAGATAGAACCGTTTGCTCGGTTTCGGCCGAAACCGAGACACTCGCGGTTTGCTTAACCGCGGTTTCGGCCGAAACCGCGGACCACGAGTGTCGGTCCTTTTCTTTGCGTTTCTTAACAACTTGTGAAGTCGGAGGATCCGACGGCATTATGTACGCAAAATCTGAGCCGAAAACTGTTCAGCAACTCCGACCGACGTCTAAGCGTCCGTCGGTTGAAAGAAACACAGGCTAAACAAGCTGCTACGTCGTGGTCTGGGCCTAAACAAGGTAAGCAGTAAGAGTGGAAATCTTTATGAGGTATTTGTTTCCCACAAGTTAAACAGTTATTCACTTTTTCTGACATCGGCTGAGGCAAGAAAGAGTCCCCAACGGGTACTTAGCTTTTAGAAGTCTTCGAAGTAGTATTCGGTAGTAGTAATCTCTGGATCTGACCGACCGGCACTTGCGAACAGCTTCTGCTTCGGGCGCCACGCGGCAAGAAAGACTGAGGAAAATGGCGTCGGCTGATGCCTTTATACCCGAAGAACTGCAGCTATGACGTCGGGTGAAGTGCGACACCAGCCGAGGCCAGACCCAGACTTTGGAATCCGGCCGACCGAAGGGCTGCCTGACGACAGGACAACCCATTTGTTATGACTGCAGATGCATCCTTGAAGGACATCTGCTTTTGCACTCAAAACATAGGACTAAAGCATTTTAGTACTTCATGTGTGGTATCAGTTGTAGCAAGCCAAACGGCCTATTACACTTGTCAGTATTAGCTGTTTAAAATTTAAAAAAAAAGAAAAAAAAAGATTTATTTTTACTTTTAAGTCCTGCAGTAGGACTTTTCTTTTGCTCCTCAACTTAAAGTTGCAGGGTTGCTGGTTGGGTAGAATTTATCTGGCTGGAAGTGCCAGATCAGAGGAATGGAATTTTTTTTTTTTTTTTTTTTTACTTAGCTTAGACTTGAGAGCCTTACCAGATGAACCAGCTCTGTCTCTCTATGCATACATATATGTACAATGTCCAAAATGTACTAGAAGGTTATATAAATTCCTAATGCAAAGCAATGACTTGCACCTTATGTTTTTAAATCTATTATTATCTACATGTACACATGTATTGCTTTTAAGTCATCACCTATCATATGCACACACCCTGTGCATTTATTTGAGGTATATATAGTATTTCCCTCTTAATAAAAAGAATGAATAGATTCTTGAATATGGGTTACTGGCTGGGCTCAAAAAACATCTGTAGAATAATTGCTTTAGTATTTACCTGTGAACCTATGAAAAGAAAAACTACTTTTGCCTATTGGGTTTTCATGTAAACCATGTCAAAATGGCTATCTCACTACATGTCTTTCTGCTATCCAGTTTATGCAAAATCCTTGCAGGGGCAAGCTGGATTGCAGTCTATCAGCCACTACTGCCTTGCTCATGGTGTGATTACACAGGACACTTTGGAAGCAGTTAACTGATCCTCTTGGCATATCTTTTCAAGACATTACAGACTGAACATTCTATCCAGAGCCAGGGGGCTGGGCATGAGTCTGCTATTTTACAGGGGCTCAGCAACACCCCTCCCCCCTGGGAATTAGCCAGTCTTTTATACAGGGCAAGCTTTGGGAATCTTCACTATACTCAGGACTGCAGCAGTGAACCATGCACAGAATAGAGTATAATTGCCTGAGAAATTTACTATAATAGTGGTAGATATCTGAAGAGGATCATCATTGTTTTCCTTTCGTACAACCCTTCTTTCATTTAAGAGGAATCCAAGGTATGGGACAGATACCTAGTCAACTTTCCCCCCTCTACTACAACCTGTCTGCAGTTCTACCTCAGGGCAGAGGCTCAGGCTTCTACCTAACCAGACTTATCTGGGAGAGCCTTCTTTGTGGGGGTTCCTGGTTCCTGACTGATTTAAATGAGGCCCCTTTTGGCATTCTCCAGTCTCAAGCCAGAGGACATACTCTGGAGGGCTCTGTTTCTAACTTCACTGGAGCAAGAAAGAACCAAAAATGGAGCTAACTAATGGCACCTTTATATTGGAATATGTTAATATTCCAGGGATTGTAGAGCCAACCTGGTGTTGGGTGCACAGCTAGGAATGTTTGGCCAGATACTGGACCTCCACCTGTGGCAGAAATCACTACAACCAAGAATGCAGTAATAATCCTTCTCAGTCATCTGTTATGGTAAGTGTCTGGCACAACTGTACTTTTTACTGTATAATAAAAATGAAATAATAAAAAGTTAGTTGGTATCTAAAAATATGACTTTGAAAATATGTATGGGGAAAAGAAGTAAATAATGAAGAAAATGTGTTTGTAAAAATGAACATGTAAACGCATTAGTTAGTTAATATGTTTGTATGTTTATATAGAGATAGTTGACTGCTGTATAATGTTATGTTGCTTGAAGCTATGCTTTTAAGACCATTTTAATAAAAAATAGCCTTTTCAGTAAGTCCATGGAATTTTTAATATCTACCTTAACTATTACCATCTCAGGCAAATGAAATCTCAGTTTAATATCTCTTCTAAAAGAAGTACCTCAGGAGTGCAGCAACCCCTATTGCTGCACTACAGCGTTAGTACCGAAACATCAATCCAATCACATAGTGTGGAGTTACAACCCACAACCTCTGATCTTGCCAGCAAAAAGTCCAAGTGTAACCACCTGAGCCTGTGATAATGTTATGTAGTTATCACTTAAAACACTCAGCTCCCGCTCTGTATACAACCACACCTTACCATGTTTTGATATTATTTAAATATTAATGCAAGACAAAATAAACACTGAAGTGTATCAGTGGATTCACTGATATCAAACTGTTTAAGCAAATGATTTATCCTAAGGAAATTTGTGAAAGTATTGTCAATACTGAGAACAGAATACAATGTTGAAATTATCTAATCAAGGTGCAAAAATGAAGTTGTGCTGTATCCAAAAGGCTAGTAACCACAGGAAATGCTATAAATAATACAAATGCCAAAACTCCCCAACAGTGCAGAAAAGAAAGCCAGTAAAGGTCCATAAACCTATAGGCAAAGCCAAGCCAAACCAATATAGTATAAAGTTTAATACAAAATATCCACACCAAATAAGTGCTTTCGTTTCACCCAAGGAAACTTCATCAGAATGGTGTATTGTCACAAACAAACTGTTAAAATAATCAAAACCTGAATGTGAGTGGCTGTAAGTTAAATACAAAATGTTTGAAAATTTAAAGAAACATCACAGAAACTTGTGTACTGTTGTTTAACACACACACACACACACACACACACACACACACACACACACATGCACAATACAGTTTGGTAAAAATATTTACAAAAATATATGTACACAGATATTATTTACAAAAATATTTAAAATCTCCTACATGACAACAAAGATGTTATAAAATGTTTGCTTTCAGTTTCAAGGCAGGAACTATAGAAAGGGCGTCGATATAACGTTATCGAAAGTTTACTTAATCAAATCAATAAAGGTCAAACTTTATTGATCAGTTAAGTAAAACATCGGATAACATAAAAAAAACCAAAAAAATAAAAGAGAACCAAGTTAGTGAAAATCGGGGCACACGCTGCACCCTTTGCTACCCCGGCCAGTTATTTATAATATTCACCCTAAAAATAGATATAATTGTCCAAAATAAGTTCCATGTTTTCCAAGATCAGCCTAAAGTTATTGGCATTCAAAAAATCCAACTCAGTCAAAACTTCTTCAAACCAGGTTAAACCTGCTGGGTGGGGAATGACTGAGAAAAGATCTTTAAAATCTATGGTCATGAAAGTATAGTTGGTATCAAAGGGAACCTGCCCTAAATTAGTCAGGAAATCCCAGGAATCTATAAGATGCGTTGGTGTAATCATTAAAATGGCTTTAACTTAGAGTCAATGAACATGGCCAAGGGTTGTGTTTTTGAGCCAGCTGATGCTACAATTGGATTCAGTGGGGGGTTCTGCAAATTCTTGTGGACCTTGGGGATTCCGAAGATTCCTGGGATAACCAAGTCTTTTTCTCATAGGAAATTGTAAAATTTTGTATCAATCATACCTTGCAAGAGATTGTCTTCCAAAATAATATCTATCGTTTTTTATGTTATTTCAATCTCATTTCTAGAGGCCTGACAATATCTACCTTCTTCGGTTAAGATATCTAACATTTTCCCCATATAGCTCCAATGCGTCATTAACATCATCCCACCCCCTTTGTCTGGCTTCATAATCCTTAGCTTCTTGTTGTGACTTAACATATATAAAACATCCCTTTTTTCCTGACTTAAGTTATCACATGACCATCTTTTAGATTTGAAAAAAGTGTTTCAACCCATTCTCAAGTAAAACATCAAAACTGGACAACACTGGGTGCAGGGGTGGGTTAAACGTACTCTTCCTGGAAACCACAGTCTTAGTATCCAGGATCTGAAAGGAAGGTGAAATATCATGGTCTTTGTAAAGTTCTTTCAGATTTAAATTCCTAATGAATAGCTTGGTGTCAAGTAAAGTCTCAGTCAATTTCCCTTTTCTAGCAGGGACAAAGGTAAAGCCCTTTTGAAATAACTTGAAATGAGACTCTTCCAAAGCTAAACCAGCATAATTAAAAACATGAAAGTTGTTAAATGAATACACACAGCCATTGCTATTCGTAATGGTGTTACAACCTGAACTAACAGGCACACTAGTATGACCTAATTCCATTTCTTCTTGTCCCCCTTCCCTTTGTGTTTCCAGTGTGCCTGCCAATTGCATGTTGCCTGTGTATAGGAAGGACGTGTGTCTAAATTCTGAATTCTGGGAGATCTCCTCAAAGGAGGTCTCTCTAAAGGGATACCTGCCTCTCCCTCTGTGCTTTCGACAACCCCCACATTATCCGTGGTAGTGCCTTGCATAGTATTTAATTCACTTAAATAAGTGTTCTTTTTAGGTAAGAACATAGTATACGCTCTGTTTTCAGCATATTCTTTTTCGTCTCTTAATAGTTTGGATTCCTTCCTTTTCTTATTTTTAACCACAATTTTTCCACCTCACAAAAAGTATTTACATATTTGCTCTTATATTCATTCACAGTAAAAAGTAAATCTCTTTGAATCTGTGCATTTAAATCCAATATTTTATGGTGTAAAATCTCTAAACATTTCTCATTGTCATTAATTAATAAACGCATATTTGCCAACCCACATTCATTTAAATTTTTTACAATTTCATTAAATAAGACAGAAGCTGCTATTACATTATTAGGGAACTTGCTCAAATGCAAGCCCCTTGGAACTCTGTAAAACACATTCACCTAAATACCAGTTGTCCAAAGTAAGTGACTTCTATTTTGAAAGACAGTCTTTTAACTCATTTATCATACCTTGGTATGAAACTGCCCCTGTATTGGCTTTAGAATGTCCATTGTTGCTGCAAATAAAGTTGGTAGTCTTTAGCCACTAATTAATGTCCAAGTTATCGTATTTACTAAAAAAAGACATTTTTTCAGGCTACAAACAGCCTGCAAAAGTTTCAGAGTTAGTTCCATGTTCCAAAGGCACCAAAGTACTAGCTGCACTTCCCCCTTCCCCACAGGAAGTGGTTCACAGTGTCTCTGTCCTGGCTGGTAATAGGGAATGCTAAAATCCAAGTCTCTTTTAGTACAATCTGGTTGAGAAAACAGGGGAATAAGTCTGAGTTCCCCAAGCAGGGATCTCTCTCTTGAATTTACAGGTGTACTCCCTCGGACATTTCTTTCTGCCATCCCAAAAAAGCAGCAAAATAGTAGTAACCACAGGAAATGCTGTAAATAATACAAAAGCCAAAACTCCACAGCAGTGCAGAAAAGAAAGCCAGTAAAGGTCCATACACCTATAGGCAAAGACAAAGCCAAGCCAAACCAATATGGTATACAGTTCAATACAAAATATCTATACCAATTAAGCACTTTCGTTTCACCCACAGAAACTTCATCAGAATGGTGTATTGTCACAAACAAACTGTTAAAATAATCAAAACCTGAATGTGAGTGGCTATAAGTTAATTACACAATGTTTGAAAATTTAAAGAAACATCACAGAAACTTTTGTACTATTGTTTGACATACACACACACACATATGCACAACACAGTTTGGTAAAAATATTTACAAATATTTACAAAAATATATGTACACAGATATTATTTACAAAAAATGTTTAAAATCTTCTATACATGACAACAAGATGTTATAAAATGTTTGCTTTCAGTTTCAATGTAGGAAATATAGAAAGGCAGTCATTTAAACCAGGGTTTACGCAGGCATCAAAAAACATTTTCCATATCATCTCTTGATATTCCAATCTGGTTTCCCAATCACCACCCCTTTCTGGAATCAGAACTTGCTGCATCACTCAGAATTTAAATTTGGCTGAGGGACAAACTAAACAGGGTCTAGACAGGGCATTGGAGTCTTTGCCCCTGTTTAGATCATATAAGTGCTCATATATTCTCTGTCTAAGACATCTCTCAGTCTTGCCTATGTAGAATTCATAACAGATGGTACAATATGCCATATATACTATTCTTTTAGAGGCACAATTGTGGTGTCCATCAGTAGGAATTAACTTATCCAAGCTTGGTTAGAATCTTCACACTGCACAAAAATAATGGTACTTTCAGATGTGGCAGTTGTCCACAGTGTTGAATGGTGGTTAATAACAGTGAGTTATTTTTACCAAGCTTGGATAACATTATTATTTATTATACATGTATATGGTCTGATGAAGCAAAAGTGAAAGTGCTTACCTATTTTATTTATTTGGTAATAAAACAAGTTTTTATCTTCAGCTAGTGTGTTATTCCATTGGTTGTTTTGTTTTGCATTTGGATTTTGCCTTTCCAATGGCATATTTATCCCAGTCTGTGCATATTTCATCAGTTATTTTAACAGTTTGTTGTGACAATACACCATTCTGATGAAGTTTCTGTGGGTGAAACGAAAGCACTTATTTGGTGTGGAAATTTTGTATTAAACTTTATACCATATTGGTTTGGCTTGGCTTTGTCTTTGCCTATAGGTGTATGGACCTTTAATGGCTTTCTTTTCTGCACTGTATCCAATCAAATCAAGCACTGATGTATCAAAAGTCAAACATTACTGAAATTAAATGAATTTCATCCAAAAAGTATCACATTATACACTGAGGCTGTCAGGCTGTGTTTTCATCCTTGAGGAATGAGTGAGTGGTAGAGCAAAGATACAGCCTTCATGTGTGTTTATCACATGCATACACACACACACAAACAAACACACACATGCATACGCTCACAACATACTCATCCCACCCCACCCCCAAACACACAGACACGCACACACAAACACACACACCAAAGATCCAAAATGATTACAAGATTTTCCATAGTGGAGTCACAGAAGAAAATGATATGGAACCCCACAGCAGAAATGAGCACTTCTCATAACTGTATTACTCCATGTACAAATGATGGATACAGAAGTCAAGGAGATATGGGGCTTGCTCCTGTAATTCCTGATTAAAATGCACATCAAGTCTTTAGGAACATAGGACCAGATGAATGACAAAGGACAGCAGATGTCATCATTCACCTAAAAACAATCTAGGATGAGAACAGTAATTTGTAAACAGAGGAATCATTATTAGTTAAATTAACATTCATAGTAACCTTTTTAGTGCTATCTAAAATACAGATGAGGCTAGGATGTTTAGTGGTATTTTACTAGTGGATATAAAAGTGGTCACCAGAATAGGGCCATACCTTCAAGGAAGTTTGAGAGTTAATCTGAAGTGATGCAAACTGATAACAGATAGAAGGCATTCCTCTGAAAAAGGGGAGCCAGGATCTGAGATTACTGACTTTAAGTACAATAGTTAATGCAGGCTTCCCCATACTGATATGGTAAATCTAAAAAACTTACACAATCAATACACATCAGTGAAATACATCCCAAAACACAGGATAAAACAGGTTTATTTCCACAATTTGATTGAATGAATTAAAACATAAGTTATAGTCCAAAAATCTGAATAAATGCTTTTGTCTGTAGAGTATACGAACTACAGACTTTATTAGATCCTAACCCGTAATACTTGAATCGCACCACCAGTCTCACATAAACCCATTAAAGCAGCACTGGAAAAAAACACACATAAATACATGAAAACATACTCGGAGGCTCTAAATAAAAATCTGCAAAACCAACAGAGACCTCCAAAGCAAACATTCAAGCAACCTCCACCCCCCAACACAAACCATGAAACACATACTTCACAAAACCAGTGTGCCATGCAATCACAGCCCTTAAGGCAAAATAACATACCCAACATACTAGTAATAGGTGACTCTATAGTCAGGCACACTGACATCCCACTCACTAGGCTGAATAAGGAGAAGGTTACTGTTAGCTGCCTGTCAGGCGCCAGGATCTGCCACATAACACAAGCACTCAGGTCACTACAGAACAAGTACAAATATGACTCTGTCATTGTCTATGTTGGTGTGAATGACCAGAGCCGTACCTCTCTGGACTACATGAAAAGAGACATGGAAGAGCTCTCTGATCACGTAGCCCAGGCCAGTATGACCCTGACCCTGAGTAGCATCCTGCCCTCACCAAGAATGATACCACGGTATAAAGAAAAAATTCTCAATTTCAACAACTGGCTAAGTTTCTGGTGTCATTCAAAGGGGATCCAGTGTCTGTCCACCTGGGATGACATACTCGACAAGCCACGCTGCTTCGCTACAGATGGCTTGCACCTGTCACCCTTAGGCTTTCAAATACTGGCCAAGGCTCGTGCCACCCCCATAGTGCCTTTTTTAGGCAAGGCTCAAAAGACAAACTTATCACCATAAATAGTACAAGTAACAAAAAACTGTGGGCAATGCTACTCTATGCCAGAAGTCTGAACGTCAAAATGCACACATTCGAGGCACTCCTCAGTATGGAGAAAAGCAATATATGTGCAGTAACAGAAGCCTGGTTTAAGGCTCCAGAGAGCACCCCAGCACTACCAGGCTACAACTTATACCATACATTTCGGCCACAGAACCCAAACTGAAATACAAAAAGCGGAGGCGTATCCATATTCATCAAGGATACCCACACCTCCAGGTTAGTGACACAGCACAATGCTTCAGAGATCATCCACGTGCAACTAACAATGGGCAAAACTGCAATTTAAATTGTAGCTTGCTACAGATCACCCACCATGTCCCAGGACCCCCATTCTGCGTTGCTGAAAACACTGGGAAACATAAAGGTCCTACCAAACACCCTAATATTGGGTGATTTCAATTATCCAAACATTAACTGGGAGAACTACTCATGTACTAATTCCCTTACCCAACATTTCCTAGAATTTATAAACTCAAACACCCTGGTCCAACTGTTCAACACTCTCACCAAAGGTGACAACAAATTGGACCTGGTCATCACCAACATGGGCGACCGGTGTTCCACACCAGAGGTCAACCCTTTGCTTGTTAGATCTGACCATAAACAAATCACTTTGGATATCCACATTCTGCCCCCACCCCCCGGACAAGAAAACCACTGTGAAAAACTTTTTAAAAGCAAACTTCACGTTACTTAAGACCGAGGTGGAAAGTTTCAAAGCCCCCATGCTGAAGGATAACGCTGTCCAAGCTGCAAAATTCTTTACTAATGCATTCTACAGGCACCTACAAGAATGCATGGATCATGCCATCCCAAACAAAACCAAGACTCACTCCTCCAACAAAAGGAAACCAGTCTGGTGGACTCCTGCCATAAACAAGCTATACAATAGAAGGAGGAAACTAGTACAGAAAACTAGTAACAGTAACAGCTTGTTAGATCTGACCATAAACAAATCACTTTGGATATCCACATTCTGCCCCCACCCCCGGACAAGAAAACCACCATGAAAAACTTTTTAAAAGCAAACTTCACGTTACTTAAGACCGAGGTGGAAAGTTTCAAAGCCCCCATGCTGAAGGATAACGCTGTCCAAGCTGCAAAATTCTTTACTAATGCATTCTACAGGCACCTACAAGAATGCATGGATCATGCCATCCCAAACAAAACCAAGACTCACTCCTCCAACAAAAGGAAACCAGTCTGGTGGACTCCTGCCATAAACAAGCTATACAATAGAAGGAGGAAACTAGTACAGAAAAGAGTAAAATCCCAAGAAGGGAAGACATCCCTGATCATTATCAGCAAGAAACTATGATCCTTCATAAAATCATCCAAGGCGAGCTTTGAAAGAAAAATTGCCAAGGACTCCAAAGATGACCACAAGGCATTCTTTAGCTATGTCAAGAATCTAAGTGGCAATGCTCAGATCTGCTCGGAGTTAATGCAGAATGGCACAAAATACACTGAACCGACCAATATCACCAACATCCTGGCAGACAGGTTCAGTTAAAACTTCACCCCCTCTCACGCCCAAGAGGGCCCATAACCATACCAGAAGAATGTAGAGTCCCTGAAATCACAGACACTCAGGTTAAAGAAGCCCTCTCCAAAGCCAAAAACACAGCATCAGTGGGACTGGATGGTGTCCCAGGCTGCATCATACACGAGCTCAGAGACAAACTAACCCCTCACCTAAATACACTGTTCAAACTCATCCTCTCCACAGGCTACGTACCCATAGAGTGGCGCACAGCAGCAGTTATTCTGCACCACAAAGGTGGAGTCACAACAGACCCTGGGAACTATCGCCCTATAAGCCTGACTAGCTTGGTCTGCAAGGCTATGGAGCGCATCATCATGGAACTCATTAACAGAGACATTGGGAACCTCCAAACTCTGGACTCTATCCAGTTCGGCTTTGTTAAAGGCAGATCATGCCTCCTAAACCTGGTGGACTTCTTTGAGACAGTTACCAAGGCTATGGATGAGGGAAAGGTGGTACACACAGCCTATCTAGACCTCACAAAGGCCTTCAACACCATTCCTCATTCTGGTATTATAGACAAGCTCACCAGCCTGAACATAAACCCCTACATCACAAGATGGGTTGCCAACTGGCTCACGGACAGAGCTCACATGGTGAGAGTTGTGGGAGCTAGGTCCGACTCTAAATCGGTTACAAGTGGAGTTCCCCAGGGCTCAGTCCTTTGACCCCTCCTATTCGGCATATACTTCTCAGAGGTAAGGCAAGCACAGGAGGACTATGGCTGACCAAGTTCACAGACGACTGCAAACTAGGGGCTATAATTGACTCTCCAGCTGACACAGACATCCTCCAAAAGGGTCTCACTGAGACGGATACCTGGTGTCAAAATCATGGCCTCAAGCTAAATGCCAAAAAGTGCATAGTCATCCCTTTTGGAAAAAACAAAGTACCCAGAAACTACCACATAGGTGGTAGTCCCCTAAATACGGAAGACGTAATAAGGGATCTGGGGACCCAAGTAGATAGTAATCTCACCTTTGATAATCACATTGCCAAAGTGGTTAGAAAATCCTTCTACGTGGCCCACCTAATCACAAAAGGGTTCACATCCAGATCAAAAGAGGTCATTGTGCCACTCTACTCATCACTCATAAGACCCATAATAGAGTACAACGCCCCATTTGGGATGTAACTTGCAAGACACCCGCAACAACTGGAAAGACCACAGAAGTACCTCACCAAGAGGATTACTGGCCTCAAACAGATGCCCTATGCAGCTCAACTGAAGAAATTACAGTTGTACTCGGTTGCATACCACCTACTCAGAGGTGATCTCTGCCTGACATACAAGGCCATGTCCAACCCAGAATTGATGGACATGCTCCACCTAAAGAAATCCTTATCCCCGCGAGCCACACGCTCAAGGGATCTAAATCTCACCACAACAATAAATAGGACGTGCTGGAGGGATAGGCAGAGCTCCTCGCTAACACTCTTCAAAAGAAATCTTGACGAGTGGATGGGAAACAGAAAGTTTACCTCGGGGATCACTTCAGTGGCTCTGCTGGACAGAGGCACAGGGAACTAATCTAAGGGGGCGGCGAAAGCCAACACATTCTGGCTAGGCTTATAAATGCCTTCAGGCAGATAGCCTAGTACCTACCTATGAACCTATATGAAGTAATGAGGTCTGTGCTTTGAATACTATATGGACAAAAATGCTTAACCAGATTACAAGGAACATGCACCATGTAGATAATATAACGATTTGGGAAGAAACAGTTTTAAATCTTGCATTCTCAAATTGTTGCGTCTTTTGGCTTTTCCTGGTTGGGGGTTGCCACAGCGGAACTCTAGTCCGCTAATGATTGGTAGTTGATTTTTACATGCCGAGTTACCAGCCCTGATGCACAACCTTCAACGAAGGTACGCCCATTCACACATGCCTCCATGCAGAAGACGCTCTAGCTGAGAATCGAACCGGACAGCGTCTTACTGTGAGGCGACAACGCTACCGCAGCACAATCTTGCATTCTCGAATAAAGATAGTTAATCCCCTACCTAAAATGGCTTTATTCTTCTAATATATATTAATAAATAAATATAATAAATTTCAGCTTGCAGTGAAATCTTTGTCTAGAGAGAAAGTAAATTAGACTGGTTTAATCTAGCTAAGGTCATGCTTTTTTTTTTTTTTTTTTTTTGATCGAATAATTGGGCTGGTTTCTGCTTCTCTGCCTTTAATAGCCAGTGTGTTTTAAATCAGATATACTTGTTTGCTCAAGCTGTTCTAAGCTGCAGAGAGACTGGCCTACTGCCCTGCTGTGATATTTGAAAAAGATAAGTGTTTATTTTCAATTGCCTTCTGCACATCTGTTTAATACATATCTCTTTAATCTGTACAACTGTTTTTCCCACCCAGCTGCCCAGTTGTTGTGGTTGTCTTAAGTCTTGGTGGCTTTGAGTTGCCCGCCTCTGGTATAAAGTTGATACTGGACACTCCCCCCAGTCACATTATATCAGCGCATTCTACTGTTTATAGTGAGACCTTAGCAAAGGCCCACCCCTTTATCTTCTGAACCTTGAATTATCTCATTATTTTCTGTCGCTTCACTTTCTACTATTAAAAACAAAACTGTACCTCTTTCTACTTAATTTTGCTGTTTGCCATATTTCTTACTGCTTGTTGGTAGCCTCACTAAATTGATGACAGTGTCCTACTAATCACTGCTTTATTAGTGCTGTCTGTTACTGTTGTGATTTGTGAGCTATTGTTTCAAAGCAATCTACTGATTAACTATATTTCATTGCTATCTACTGTAGTTCATTATTGTTTAACTGCATGTTGTTGCTGTTTAACTGTGACTATAAGTGATTAATCTGTGCTTCACTGTGCGTTTTTTTTTCTTACTGAGTTCTTAAACTTAATATTGAGTAGCATAGTCCCAATACAGGTCTGCAGTATCCAGACCTTCAGCTGCACGGTTTTAAACCCTTTTTGAGGTATTGCTATAAGTTAACTGTTTTTTCCAGAAAAAAAAAGCTCTAAGCTTGTTTTCTGCCTTTCCTGTTAATAGAGTAGTCCATATACAGATTTGCTGCATCCAGGACTGTTTTGTAAGTTTCTGAGCTCCCCAGACCCTTCTGTATTAGAGGGAAGCCTTAAAGCTTATCAGTGGGAGTGGTAAGCACTATGCAGCCTATCTACTGCAAGAGGAGTGGTTTCTGGCTCTGAAAATTGTAGTTTATTGGCCATTTGGGCAGTTTTTTCTATCCCTTTCAACTTTCTCTTCTCTCTTGCACTTTAATTAGCTTATTCACCAGCACTTCTTCAGGCTTTTTGTAGCAATTATTGTAGCACACATAAGTGCTATCATCACTAGATTTCGTATAAGGAAACAGCTCCAGTATTTAGTAATGACGACCATCCCTCCTGACATGTCTAAAGGTCAGTTTCTTGTGCTTTCTCCTATTAACCTGGTGAACTTGGGCATTCTGAGGCAGTGTAGCAACTGCCTCATGTACACAGACAACCTTCTCCTCTTACCTCCCAAAACTCAGACTTGTGAGAGATGCGCCTATATCTCTGAATTGGAAGACATGCACTCTCCAGCCATAGCTGGTCGAGAGGAGAAGGTCAACACCTGCACCACACCACATGGAACACACAGCCCTCCAGAACACCCACCATCACAGCCCTCACATAAAAACACAAACCACACACCCACCTTCACAGAGACTCTCAATAGAAATCTACCCAAACAGCAGAGACCTCCAAGGCAGAAATGCACTTGACCACCACAACACAGCACAAACCACAAGACACATAGCTCACCTACACAGTGTGCCCCTCAACCTAAGCCCTTAAGGCACAACAGCTTGCCCAATACAATAATCATAGGTGACTCAATAGTGAGCCACACTGATGTCCCACTCACTAGGTTGAATAAGGAGAAGGTAACAGTCAGCTGTCTATCAGGTGGCAGAATCCAACACATAACACACGCACTCAGGTCACTCCACAACAAGCACAAGTATGACTCTGTCATTGTCCAAGTGGGTGTGAATGACCTGAGATGCATATTTCTGGCCTACATGAAAAAAGACATGGCGGAGCTCTCAGATTATGTGGCCCAGGCAGGTATGACCCTAGCCCTGAGCAGCATCCTACCATCACTCAGAATGATACCGCAGTACAAACAGAAAATGATTGACTTCAACAAATGGTTAAGTTTCTGGTGTCATTCTAAGGGAATTCAGTATCTGTCTGCTTGGGACAACATGACTGACAGACCTCGATGCTTTGCCAGAGATGGCCTGCATCTGTCACCCCTGGGTTTCCGGGTACTGGGTAAGGCACTTGCCAACCCTATAGTGCTTTTTTTAGGTGGTGTTCCAAAGACCAAATTACCACCATAACAGCTATAAATAAATGCAATCTGAAGGTCATGCTGCTCAGTGCTAGAAGTCTAAATCTCAAGATGCACTCACTAGAAGCACTCCTCAAAATGGAGAACATCGACATTTGTGCTGTAACAGAGACCTGGTTTAAAGCAGCAGAAAGCACCCCTGTGCTACCAGGTTATAACTCATTCCACACTTTTCAGCCCCAGAACATGGACCGAAGCTCCAAAGGCAGTGGTGTCTCCAAATTCATAAAGGATATGCACACCTCCAGACTAGTCGCCCAGCATAATGCATCTGAGTACAACTAACATTGGGTAAGATGGCGATTCAAGTTGTAGCCTGCTATAGGTCCCCAACCATGTCCCAAGACTCCCACTACACATTCCTAAGCACCCTGAAAACTATTAAGATTCAACCCAACACTGTCATACTAGGTGACTTCAACTACCCCTCCATTAGCTGGGGAAACTACTCATGCACCAGTGCACTGGCCCAACGCTTCCTGGAATTCATCAATTCCAGTGCCCTGGACCAGCTCATTCTTACCACCACTAGAGGAAGCAACATCCTTGACCTGGTTATTACTAACATGGGCAACCATTGCTCTACACCAATAGTCAGTTCCTCCCTGGTTAGATCAAACCACAAACTAATCACCATGGAAATCCACATTTCACCCACACCCCCCACAAAGGTATCCACTATGAAAAATGTCTCCAAAGCTGACTTTGGACTCCTAAAAACAGAGGTGAATAACTTCATGGCACCCATGCCAATGGAAAATAGATGCATGACTGCTGAATCATATACCAATGCACTGTACGAACACGTACATAAATGCATGGAACTAGCCATACTCAACAGAACCAAGATGCTCTCCTCCAAAAAAAAAGGAAGCCAGTCTGGTGATCCCCTTCCATTAATAAACTCTACAACAGAAGGAAGAAACTGTTGCAGAAAAAGGTGAAGTCCCAAGACTGGAAAAATTCCCTTAGTAGCCTCAACAAAAAGTTGAGATCCCTCATCAAAACCTCCAAAGCCAGCTATGAAGGCAGAATTGCAGCAGACACTAAAAACAACCACAAAGCCTTCTATAGTTATATCAAGAATCTCCATGGCAATACCCAGATTTACTCTGAGTTACTGCACAATGGTACTTCCTATAATGAGCCAACAGATATTGCCAACATACTGGCCGACAGATTCAGTGCCAACTTTACCCCTCCCCCCCCAAGGACCAATTTCAATACGGGAAGAACGCCAGGCACCCAACATTACTGCAGCACAGGTTAAAGCTGCATTGTGTAAGGCCAAGAATACAGCTTCCATGGGACCCGACAATATCCCTGGCTGTGTACTACATGAATTACAAAATGAACTGACACCACATCTGTGTGCTCTGTTCACTCACAGCCTCACCTCAGGCTTTGTCCCTACCAAATGTTGCACTGCTACAGTCATCCCTCTCCATAAAGGAGAAGTGACTACAGACCCTGGAAATTATCACCTCATTAGCCTGACAAGTCTGATATGTAAGGCTATGGAGTGCATATAGGAAATCTCCAAACTCTGGATCCCACGCAATTTGGTTTTGTGAAAGGTAGATCATGCTTGCTTAACCTGGTTAACTTCTTTGAGTCAGTCACCAGAGTGGTGGATGAAAGTAAGGCAGTTCATACAGCCTACCTTGATCTGGCCAAGGCCTTTGATTCCATTCCTCACTCAGAAATTGTTGCTAAACTCACCAAACTAGGCATCAATCCTTATATCGTTAGGTGGGTTGCAAATTGGCTCACAGACTGAACCCCCAGCGTGAAAGTAGCGGACTCCAAGTCAGACTGCTGACCAATCACGAGTGGAGTCCCCCAGGGATTGGTCCTGGGTCCTCTCCTGTTTGGCATCTACTTCTCAGAAGTCCAGGCTAACCCGAAACGACTCTGGCTGACCAAATTCGTAGACGACTGCAAGCTGGGAGCCATTATTAACTCCCCAAATGATGCAGACATCCTACAGAAAGGCTTAACTGAGATCAATGGCTGGTGTCAAAACCATGACCTTAAGCTTAATGCCAAAAAATGCATCATCATCCCCTTTGGGAAAAACTCATTTTCCATTAATTACCACATCAATGGGAGCCCACTGAATACTGAAGGTATGTACCTCACTAGACACCTACAACAGCTGGAGAGGCCACAAAAGTTCCTCACGAAAAGGTCCTAGGCCTGAAACACATGTTTTACATGGACAGACTCAAAAATACTCCAGCTATTCTCTGTCTCATATCATCTACTAAGAAGCGATCTCTGCTTGACTTACAAAGCCATGTCTGACCTAGCTCTGTTAGAAATGCTACATCTAAAGAAATCCCAATCCCACCACACACTCCAGAGATCTCAACTCATTACCACAATCAAAAGAACATGCTGGAGGGACAGGTTCATAACCCAGAAACTGCCCATGCTCTGGAATAGACTTCCCAAACATGTCAAGCAGAGCACCTCACTAGCCCTCTTCAAGCAAAATCTTGATGAGTGGATGGGAAATAGAAAGTTCATCCCAGGGATCACTCCAGTGGCTCTATTTGATAGAGGTGCTGGGAACTAATGATGGGTGGCACAATGCCAGGGCACCTCTATGGTTTAGGCTTGTAAAGGCACCAGGGCCATTAGCCCAGTACACACCTATGAACATATGAATCTATGTAATATTAGATGTGTCTCTTCTTTATCTAAGATAGATGTTAAATTCAAATGGAGCTGTAATCAATATATTAATCCCCTTGCTGCTGGTATCATAATGCAGAACAGGTAAAATGTGTTGACAAAAAAAAATCTACACTTTAAGTTCATGTTGCCATCACTGGACACCAACATTGAAAAGGTGCTGTAATAAAAATAAAATGCCAAACAGGAGAGATTGCTAATAATCATCCTATGATTATGCCTCCTGGTTTAACAACAAAAATTGCAAAAAAAAAAATGATTATGAGGCATATAGGTTCATAGGTTCATACTAGGCTATCTGCCCTTGGGCATTTACAAGCCTAGCCAGAGTGTGTTTGGCTTTCGCCACCCATTTTAAAATGAATTTTGCTATGCCTTTTTTCGAGGTTGGTATACTGTGCATCTGTCTAACAGTGACACAGAAGTGATACCCGGAGTAAATCTACGATCTCCCATCCACTCATCAAGATTCTTCTTGAAGAGAGTCATTGAGGGACTCTGCCTAACCTGGACTGGGATTTTATTCCAGAGTGAAGGGAGCCTCTGGGTTATGAATCTGTCCCTCCAGCATGTCATATTTATTTCAGTGCTGAGGTTCAAGTCTCTCGAGTGCGTAGCTCGATGGGATTTGGATTTTCTGAGGTGCAGCATGTCCATTAATTCTGGGTTGGACATGGCTTTATACATCAGGCACAGATCGCCTCTGAGCAGGCGGTATGCCACTGAGTAGAGCTGGAGTTTCTTTAACCGGGCAGCATATGGCATCTGTTTGAGCCCTTTGATCCTCTTGGTGAGGTACTTTTGGGGTCTTTCCAGTTGCTGCAGGTGTCTGGTACGGTACATCCCAAAAGGGGTATTGTACTCAATTATGGGCCTGATAAGGGATGAGTAAAGAGGCACGATGACCTCCCCTGATCTAGATGTGAATCCCTTCATGATTAGGTGGGCTATATAAAATGATTTTCTAACCACTTTGGCCAAGTGGTTGTCGAATGAGAGATTGCTATCAACTTGGGTCCCCAGGCCCCTAATTACTTCTTCCGTACTTAATGGATTACCATCTATGTGGTAATTTGTGGGCACTTTGTTTTTGCCGAAGGGGATGACTATATACTTTTTGGCATTTAGCTTGAGGCCATGGCTCTGGCACCAGTTGTCTGTTTCTATGAGACCCTTTTGTAGGATGCATGTGTCGGCTGGAGAGTCAATTATGGCACCCAGTTTGCAGTCATCTGCGAACTTGGTCAGCCACAGTCCATCCGTGTTGGTCTGTACCTCCGAGAAATATATACCAAACAAGAGAGGTCCCAGGACTGAGCCTTGTGGGATGCCACTTGTAACTGGTTTGGAGTCTGACATGGCTCCAGCAATTCTAACCATGTGGGTTCTGTCCTTGAGCCAGTGTGCAACCCATCTAGTGACATAGGGGTTTATATTTAAGCTGGTGAGCTTATCTATAATGCCCAAGTGGGGTATTGTATTGAAGGCTTTTGCGAGGTCTAGGTAGGCTGTGTGGACCACCTTCCCCTCGTCAATGGCCTTGGTGACTGTTTCAAAGAAATCGACCAGATTTAAGAGGCAGGATCTGCCCTTAACAAAGCTGAACTGGGTAGGATCCAATGTCAGTAGGTCCCCAATATCTTTATTTATGAGGTCCATGATGATCCTTTCCATAGCTTTGCAGACCAAGCTAGTCAGGCTTATGGGGCGATAGTTTCCAGGATTCGTTGAGGCACCACCTTTGTGGAGAGGGACCACTGTTGCTGTACGCCACTCTTTGGGTACATATCCTGTAGTAAGGCTGTGAATGAACAGTAGTTTTATGTTTGGGTTTAGTTCTTCTTGGAGTTCATGTAGGATGCAGCCCGGGACACTGTCTGGTCCCATTGATGCTGTGTTTTTTGCTTTGGAGAGGGCGGCTCTTACCTGAGCATCTGAGATGTCGGGGGGGGGGCAGCACTCGGCTGGGATAGATATTTGCCCTTTTGGTGGGGAGGGGGGCGAGAAGTTTGCGCTAAACCTGTCAGCTAGGATGTTGGCAATGCCTGTGGGTTCAGTGTATTTTTTTGACGATTTTATGAGTGCCCATAGTTTTTTGCTAATACTGATCAGAGATGCCTTTCCTTTTTGGGATTTTGCTCTATCATGTAGTAGCTTCCTCCTTCTTTTGTATAGTCTGTTTATGGCTGGGGTCCACCAGACAGGATGCCTGCCTTTGGAGGATTGGGTCTTGGTTTTGTTTGGGATTGCATGATCCATGCATTCCTGAAGGTGTTCATAGAATGCATTTATAAAGGATTCTGTGGTCTGGGCCGTATTTTCCACAGACCCGGGGGCTTTGAAAGACTCCACCTCAGTTTTGAGGAGTGTGAAATTTGCTTTAGAGAAGTTTTTCACTGTGGTTTTCTGGGCAGGGGCTGGGGTCGGGATGTGAATATATAGTGAGATTAGTTTATGGTCTGATCTTACCAGTGAGGGATACACTTCTGGTCTGGAGCACAGATTCCCCATGTTGGTGATGATCAGGTCCAGTATGTTTTCCCCTCTTGTGGGAGTGGTAACAAGCTGTTCCATAGCATTTGAGTTTATAAATTCTAGGAACCTTTGGGCTAGGGTGTTGGAGCTAGAGTAATGCTCCCAGTCTATGTTTGGGTAGTTGAAGTTGCCCAATATAATGGTGTTTGGAGAGACCTTCATATTTTCCAGTGTTCTCAGGAGGGCTGAGTGGGGTTCCTGGGTTTGGGAGGGTGGTCTGTAGCAGGCTATAAACTGGAAGGCAGTTTTACCCACTGTTAGTTGCACATGGATAGTCTCTGATGCTTCGTGCTGTGCCACCAACCTGGAGGTGTGGGTATCTTTGACGAATATTGATACTCCCCCTCCTTTTGTGGTTCGGTCCAAGTTTTGGGGCCGAAAAACATGGTATGAGGTATAACCTGTTAGTGCTGGGGTGCTCTCATGAGCCTTGAACCAGGTTTCTGTTACTGCACAGATATCGATGTTCTCCATGCTAAGGAAAGTTTTGAGTGCGTGCATCTTGAGGTTTAGACTTCTGGCATTGAGTAGCATTACTCTTAGTTTCTTATCCCTTGTGATACCTATGGAGGTGGGTTTGTCTTTTGAGCCTTGCCTAAAAAAGGCACTATGGGGGGTGGCAAGAGCCTTTGCCAATATCCGAAAGCCCAGGGGTGACAGGTGCAAGCCATCCCTAGCGAAGCATCGTGGCTTGTCGAGCATGTCATCCCAGGCTGACAGGCATTGGATCCCCTTTGAATGACACCAATACTTAAGCCAATTGTTGAAATTGATCATCCTGTCTTCATATTGTGGCATCATTCTTGGCGAGGGTAAGATACTACTCAAGGTCAGGGTCATACCGGCATGGACTACATGCTCAGAGAGCTCCTCTATGTCTCTTTTCATGTAGTCCAGGGAGGTACGTCTCAGGTCATTCACACCAGTATGGACAATGACTGAGTCATATTTGTACTTGCCTTGGAGTGACCTGAGTGCTTGTGTTATGTGGTGGATCCTAGCACCTGACAGGCAGCTCACCGTGACCTTCTCCTTGTTCAGCCTGGTGAGCAGGACATCAGTGTGCCTGATGACAGAGTCACCTATTACAAGTGTATCAGGTGTGTTGTTTAACCTTAAGGGCTGTGACTGTTCGGCACACTGGCTTTGTGAGCTATGTGTTGCACGTGTTTTGTTTTGGGGTAGTGGTTGCTTGGGTGTCTGCTTTGGAGGTCTCTGTTGCTTAGGCAGATTTTTATTTAGAGCTTCCGAGTATGTTTTTGTATGTTTATGTGTTTGGTTTGCTGTCATGGTAGGTCTATGTGAGACTGGAATTGTAGTGAGTGTGGTTTCCTTCTCCTCCTCCTGACTGGTTACGCCAGTACTAAGTTGAGAGAGCTTAGCCTCCAGTTTGGCTATATGGTTGCATCTCTCACATGTGTTGGAATTTGTTGGGAGGAGGAGAGGGTTGTCTGTGTACATGAGGCAGTTGTAACATTGCCTCAAGATTCCCAGATTCACCAGCTGGACCAGAGAGGAGATTGACAACTGACCTTTGGACATGCTAGATTAGTATTGGGAATTCATTGAAAAAAGGGCCAATGGGGAACAAGGTACTCAAGGGGAGTTTGTGAGGGTGTAGTGCTTTTAATTTTTTAGTGCTGACTTATATAATTGCTTTAGTGAGCAAATGCCAGGCTTTAGAGTAGGAACAGGGTGTTTATTATGAGAACTAGATCAGTTCTAATGGAAAAAGCAGACTTTGTGGAGCCGAGAATGGTTTAAACACAATTAAGCGGCGTTGCCCGATGCTGCGCTATGCGCAAAATCACGCAAAGCCTCGCTAAAGCGGGTTTTATACAGGGGGGACTTGAAAGAGCTAGAAATTGGCCCAAAACGGCCAATAGACTACCAGATTCTTGTGCTGAGAACACTCCTCCAGGGATAGATAGGCTGCTCTAAGCTCCCCACTACCACTGGTGAACAAAGAAGCCTCCCTTTATCCAAGAAAGGAAATGGGCAACACAGGAACTTTCCAAAAGTCCAGAATACAGCAAAGCCTGTATTTGGACTACTCTAGGTCAGGAAAGACGGGAAACAAGGATATTTTTTTTTTTCTTTTTTTGCAACAAACAGTAGGAAAATGCAATAAATATGTAACACAGGCTAGCACACTTGAGTGTGTAGCCTCAACAGGTAAATGCAACAAACAGGGCAAACTTTAAAACTGCAGGTGCAAAAACAACTTTAAACAGTTTAAAACAGTTCAAGAAGCAGAAATACTTGCAGTTTAGCTAGATCGGACAGTCGCCCAGGTAGTAGCAGCAAAAAAAAAAAACACTTTTATCAGGTTAGCAGTCACTCTTTTAGCCTCTCTGCTGCTAGCGGCAGTCTGCAGGACCACGGGGAGCTTGGCTGAGTAGTAACAAGTGCAAAAAACACGCCAAAGCGGGTTTTATACAGGGGGACTTGAAAGAGCTAGAAATTGGCCCAAAACGGCCAATAGACTACCAGATTCTTGTGCCGGGAACACTCCTCCAGGGATAGATAGGCTGCTCTAAGCTCCCCACTGCCACTGGTGAAGAAAGAAGCCTCCCTTTATCCAAGAAAGGAAATGGCAACACAGGAACTTTCCAAAAGTCCAGAATACAGCAAAGCCAGTATTTAGACTACTCTAGATCAGGAAAGACGGGAAACAAGGATATTTTTTTTTTTGTTTTTGTTTTTTTTTTTTTTTTTTTGCAACAAACAGTAGGAAAATGCAATAAATATGTAACACAGGCTAGCACACTTGAGTGTGTAGCCTCAACAGGTAAATGCAACAAACAGGGCAAACTTTAAAAGTGCAGGTGCAAAAATAACTTTAAACAGTTTAAAACAGTTCAAGAAGCAGAAATACTTGCAGTTTAGCTAGATCGGACCCAGGTAGTAGCAGCAAAAAAAAAAAAACACTTTTATCAGGTTAGCAGTCGCTCTTTTAGCCTCTCTGCTGCTAGCACCACTCTGCAGGACCACGAGGAGCTTGGCTGAGTAGTAACAAGCGCAAAAACTACGCCAAAGTGGGTTTTATACAGGGGGACTTGAAAGAGCTAGAAATTGGCCCAAAACGGCCAATAGACTACTCTATGTCAGAAAAGACGGGAAACAAGTATCATTTTTTTGTTTTGTTTTGTTTTTTTCTTTTTTTGCAACAAACAGCAGGAAAATGCAATAAATATGTAACACAGGCTAGCACACTTGAGTGTGTAGCCTCAACAGATAAATGCAACAAACAGGACAAACTTTAAGTGCAGGTGCAAAAACAACTTTAAACAGTTTAAAACAGTTCAAGAATGCAGAAATACTTGCAGTTTAGCTAGATCGGACAGTCGCCCAGGTAGTAGCAGGAAAACACTTTTATCAGGTTAGCAGTCGCTCTTTTAGCCTCTCTGCTGCTCTCTCCTCAACAGATAAATGCAACAAACAGGACAAACTTTAAAAGTGCAGGTGCAAAAACAACTTTAAACAGTTTAAAACAGTTCAAGAAGCAGAAATACTTGCAGTTTAGCTAGATCAGACAGTCACCCAGGTAGTAGCAGCAAAAACCCCCCACTTTTATCAGGTTAGCAGTCGCTCGTTTAGCCTCTCTGCTGCTAGCGCCACTCTGCAGGACCACGAGGAGCTTGGCTGAGTAGTAACAAGTGCAAAAAACGGGTCAAAGCGGGTTTTATACAGGGGGACTTGAAAGAGCTAGAAATTGGCCCAAAATGGCCAATAGACTACCAGATTATTGTGCTGGGAACACTCCTCCAGGGATAGATAGGCTGCTCTAAGCTCCCCACTGCCACTGGTGAACAAAGAAGCCTCCCTTTATCCAAGAAAGGAAATGGGCAACACAGGAACTTTCCAAAACTCCAGAATACAGCAAAGCCTGTATTTGGACTACTCTAGGTCAGGAAAGACAGGAAACAAGGATAATATTTTTGTTTTTTTTTTTTTTCTTTTTTGCAGCAAACAGCAGGAAAATGCAATAAATATGTAACACAGGCTAGCGCACTTGAGTGTGTAGCCTCAACAGGTAAATGCAACAAACAGGACAAACTTTAAGTGCAGGTGCAAAAACAACTTTAAACAGTTTAAAACAGTTCAAGAATGCAGAAATACTTGCAGTTTAGCTAGATCGGACAGTCGCCCAGGTAGTAGCAGGAAAACACTTTTATCAGGTTAGCAGTCGCTCTTTTAGCCTCTCTGCTGCTAGCACCACTCTGCAGGACCACGAGGAGCTTGGCTGAGTAGTAACAAGCGCAAAAAATGCGCCAAAGCGGGTTTTATACAGGGGGACTTGAAAGAGCTAGAAATTGGCCCAAAATGGCCAATAGACTACCAGATTCTTGTGCTGGGAACACTCCTCCAGGGATAGATAGGCTGCTCTAAGCTCCCCACTGCCACTGGTGAACAATGAAGCCTCCCTTTATCCAAGAAAGGAAATGGGCAACACAGGAACTTTCCAAAAGTCCAGAATACAGCAAAGCCTGTATTTGGACTATTCTAGGTCAGGAAAGACGGGAAACAAGGATAATTTTTTTTTCTTTTTTGCAACAAATAGCAGGAAAATGCAATAAATATGTAACACAGGCTAACGCACTTGAGTGTGTAGCCTCAACAGGTAAATGCAACAAACAGGACAAACTTTAAATTACAAGCACGATATACACTATCTCTGAATCTATAGGAGATTAGGAAGCAGAATTCTTGATGGTGAAAATAATCATAGAATGGTGATGTAGCAGAAATTAGATCATCAGTGTGATACAGTCTGTCAAACCACTTTTTTTGACAGAATAAGTTACAGTGGAAAGATCACATCAATGTATGGTACATAAGGATAATGGGAAACAGGAAGTGAAAAGAAATACAAAATTATCCACTAAAAGATACAATGAAGACTGAACAACTTAAAATAGGTGAACTGAAACCAGTGACATTCATTTTAAAACCTTTGTCAAACACTAATAATTACCATATTAGTTTCAGAATTCATACAATCATACCTCTCAATCTGTCACTGCAAGAAATCTGGACAAAAACAAATATAACAGGGGAACAAGGGCCTAAAATCAGGGCCAAATTTTAAATATTGCTCTTATAAACTTAGATAGATGTTTTATAATAAGATTTGCATTGATATATTTTTTCAGAAGAATATGAAGCCTAAAACTCAAATGACTGCTATTATTTACTGACTTCAGTCCTCAGTTACTTGTGAAAAAATATAAATTTTATGAGGAACAGATCAAAAATATGAAGCAAAAATCTGGACATTCTGCAAAGTACTGGTCAGTTGAGAGGTATGAGCCTACAATCTTCACATAGCATTGCATTAAGTTTGACTGTTTGACATAGTATTTCTTATGTCCAGTGCATAAAAGGATAGTATTGTAAATGTATCTGATTTTCTATAAAAGGGGGTTGACTGATATTTGCAGAGGATAATATGCTTTATTGCTTTTTGTATGAGGTATTACTCTTTAGGAATATTTGTGGTTACTATAGTGTACTGTTTTGTGTCTATGAAGTTCAAGTACATAAAATAAATGTTCCATGTATGTGGCAAAAATGTTTATGTGGCTTTTTTTCAACATTCTTATCCAGTCTAAAACCACGAGAGGGAGCCAAAGCACTAGATATAATAAATGCAAGATAAAAGGCATTTGTAAACTATATTTTTATGTAAATTACTGGTTTCAGTATGTTTTAACAAGATGTTTAATCAGGGCACTACCCTGACTTTTACTAGTGCAGGTCAGAGAGCAGAGCATATGTAGGCCAGGCAGGTATGACCCTAGCCCTGAGTAGCATCCTACCATCACCCAGAATTATACCACAGTACAAGCAAAAAATGATTGATTTCAACAATTGGCTAAGTTTCTGGTGCCATTCTAAGGGGATCCGGTATCTGTCTGCCTGGGATG
Source organism: Protopterus annectens (assembly GCF_019279795.1). NCBI lineage: Eukaryota > Metazoa > Chordata > Ceratodontiformes > Protopteridae > Protopterus > Protopterus annectens. The sequence goes on from NC_056737.1 coordinate 637,836,260, forward strand.
ACATGATTGACAGACCTCGATGCTTTGCCAGAGATGGCCGGCATCTATCACCCTGGGCTTCCGGATACTGGCCAAGGCTCTTGCCACCCCTATTGTGCCATTTTTAGGCGGTACTCCAATGACCAAATTACCACCGTAACAGCTACAACTGCAATCTGAGGGTCATGCTGCTCAATGCTAGAAGTCTAAATCTCAAAATGCACTCGCTCAAAGCACTCCTTAAAATGGAGAACATCGACATTTGTGCCATAACAGAGACCTGGTTCAAGGCAGCAGAAAGCACCCCTGCACTACCAGACTATAACTCATTCCACACCTTTTGCCCCAGAACTTGGACCAAAGCTCCAAAGACTGTGGAGTTTCCATATTCATAAAGGATGTGCACACCTCCAGACTGGTAGCCCAACATAATGCATCTGAGATACTTCAGGTGCAGCTAACGTTGAGTAAGACAGAGATTCAGGTCGTAGCCTGCTATAGGTCCCCAATCATGTCCCAAGACTCACACCTCACATTCCTAAGCACCCTGGAGAATATTAGGGTCCAGCCTAACAATCTCATACTGGCTGACTTCAGACTGGTAGCCCAACATAATGCATCTGAGATACTTCAGGTGCAGCTAACGTTGAGTAAGACAGAGATTCAGGTCGTAGCCTGCTATAGGTCCCCAATCATGTCCCAAGACTCACACCTCACATTCCTAAGCACCCTGGAGAATATTAGGGTCCAGCCTAACAATCAGAATTGCAGCAGATAGTAAAGACAACCACAAGGCCTTTTATAGTTATGTAAAGAATCTCCACGGTAATACCCGCATTTGCTCTGAGCTACTGCACAATGGTACCTCCTATACCGAGCCAGCAGATATTGCCAATATACTGGCCGACAGATACAGTGCCAACTTTACCCCCCCCCCCAAAGGACCAGTCACAATACCACCAGATTGCCAGGCATCCTGTACTACTGCTGCACAGGTTAAAACAGCACTATCCAAGACCATGAATACAGCTTCTATGGTTCCTGACAATATCCCTGGGTGTGTTCTACATGAACTACAGAGTGAACTGGCACCTCACCTGTGTGCCCTGTTCAATCGCAGCCTCGCCTCAGGCTTTGTCCCTACCAAATGGCGCACTGCTACAGTCATCCCTCTCCACAAAGAAGGAGTGGCTACAGACCCTGGGAACTATCACCCTATTAGCCTAATGAGTCTGATATGCAAAGCTATGGAATGCATCATCATGGACCTAATAAACAAGGATATAGAGAATCTCCAAACTATGGATCCCACACAGTTTGGTTTTGTGAATGGTAGATCATGCCTGCTCAACTTGGTCAACTTCTTTGAGTCAGTCACCAGAGCTGTGGATGAAGGCAAGGTGGTTCATACAGCCTACCTTGATCTGGCCAAGGCCTTTGATACCATTCCCCACTCAGGAATCATAGAAAAACTCGCTAGGCTAGGCATCAACCCCTATATCACTAGGTGGGTTGCAAACTGGCTCACAGGTAGAACCCACAGTGTGAAAGTAGCTGATTCCAAGTCAGACTGCTGACCAGTCATAAGTGGAATCCCACAGGGTTCGGTCCTGGGTCCTCTCCTGTTTGGTATGTACTTCTCTGAAGTCCAGGCCAACATGAAGGGATGCTGGCTGACAAAGTTCCCAGATGATTGCAAGTTGGGTGCTATTATTAACTCCCCAAGTGATGTTGACATCCTACAGAAAGGCAGTGGTGGCTGGTGACTTCAAATCAAAGGGGAGCTGCAGGATACAGCTGAATGGGTATGGTCAGCTAGAAAGGGGTATGGCCAACTAGAAAAGGATGAAGCTATGTTACAGAAATACTCATTAGCTTGCTAATTATTTTACATTCATCTTAAAATACAGACAAAAACGTATTACAGTTTTGCAAATATATAATTACAACAGTAAACAGCAAGGCAATTTGTTTAATTCACAACCAGCCCCAATTCCCATTGCCTACCCCACCTACAGTATCTGATTTGATCTTGCGAGGTTAAAAACAAAAACAACAACAAAAAAAGACAATACTGTCATTAAGGTAAGTATTCTTTTTTCACATAAACAACACTCAGTTCAGAGCTTATGGTTGATCTTACTTCACTCAAATGCACATTAGTTTTGCAAAGCAAGCTAGAACTACTATCATTCCATTCACACATAGGCATTGCCCCAACCCAACTGCCTACCCAGAGAATATGCTTTGAGCTTACAAGGTTTAAAATAATGAGCTCAGTTTGAAATATGCAAAAAGGATCAAAGATCAAGTAATATACAATAAAATTACACCTCTCTGTGGCAGATTCACCCCTCATATCATAGTTGCAGGGGTAGACATGAATTTAAAACATATCCCAACTTTCATCACATACTCCAGTAGAAGATGTGATAAAAGTGAATTCTGACCATACAGTCTTTACAAATGAAGTTGAAAATGATTTCAGAAAGATGAACTTAATACGTTTCCCATAAATTAACTGATTTAATAATATGCTTTAATTCTGTAACACATATAACAGTGGAAGCTGCAATCAGGTGATCCTACAGTTATGTGACCTGCACGTACTCATTAATGTGCTGTATTTTTAAGAAGGTCCATTGTAATCAGTGTTCTACCCCAGTTAACAAATTAAATAAACAATGTTATTTTTATACTTCCTATGTGCCTTTGACAACTGTTAAGCACCCTTCGTCTAATTAATACCTTTAGTAATTGTGGTAACAACAGTCTTGACAGACGTTATAGTTAAAGATTTTGTCTGCTTCAGAAAATAAGTCATATCTACCTATGATATGATCTACAATCCATCAAATACAATTTTCTGATGTACCATTTCACTGAGAAGTCCCAGTACCAAAGGAAAACACATTCTAAAATCAAATTGTGTCTGTAGGCAAGCCAATTACAGGTCAGCAAAAGTCAATTTAATAAAATTAAAATGCATCATGTCATAGCCAGCTCTAACACTGCAATGTGAAAAACCTGCATTGCACTACAAGGCAATGCTGAGTGCTTAACTACTATAGCTGCACTATAAAAGATAAACTATAGATGACAACACAGATGGCAGGTGAAAATCAATATTCAACAATATCATTACAAGTTAATTGCTGAATTACAAAGCTGTATCCATCAATGTGGTGTCCACCACCATTCATTAAATCTGGATTGGAAAGTGTCCTATTTCTCTTTCCCTGTCCATAACAGTTTTCCCTTCCAACCTCGAGTGTGTTAAGGAGTTAGCCTTCCTCAACTCATCTGTCCAGAATTTTGCAGGATGCCCCCGATTTTGCTTCATATTTTGCCCTATTCCTTGTACAATTGTTGATTGTTTGATAAATCACTGCAGGTTGTAATCAGTCAGTAATACCAGACATCAGATTTGAACTTCTTATTGTTTAGAAAATGTGTGTTGATGCAAAAGCTATTGTTCTATTAACTTTTCAAGTTAATTAAAGCTGTATAAAAAACTGTTAATGATAATGGGCCTTTGCCCTCCATTAACTCTGACTTTGTCTTGAATCATACAGCAAATAAATTGAGATTTGTGTCTTCAACTCTGCATCCTAGAAAGTGACCCACAACAACTGTAGACCTGCATACAAATGCAATAATTCAAATATTGGGTGTCCTCAGAGTCAGCTAAGCACAAAACAGCCAAGCAAAACGCATTTTTAAGCACATCCATGTTGCAAAACAAATATATGACCATTGCTTAAAGTATGCATTTATATTTACTGGTAAATTCAATAAGAAGCTAAGTCAGAAACTTTCACTGTATACTGTCAAAATATTGTCTCCACCCCCACCTCACATTAAAAATAAATACAAACACCCTCCCAAATGTTGCATCTACATATTTATTAAATTAATGCATTATTTTCAAGCACTATCTATTCACTATCAGTAGAGTTACTTAAAGATAATTGACAGCAACTCATTAATCTCAGAAGATTGATAAATCAGTGGACGTTGCTCACAGAGATTACACCATGAACATCAAATGTAAAAGCAATAATTTTTGCAGGAGGGATCAAGTTCTTTTGAATCCCCTTACCGCCTGCTTATATATACCAAGTCCAGGATTCCAAAATGCTGGGGAAAGGGCATATTATAGTGATCTTAGACCATTCAGCTTTCCTTTCAAAAAATTCAGGAAAGCAGTCAATAGAATAAGCAGTCAAAGATAATGGGTGAACCCATAGGTATACACATGTGCTTGCACACACACACACACACACACACACACACACACACACACACACACACACACACACACACACACACACACACACACACCACTTTCTATATGAAATAATTGCCCATAAAAAAGAAAAGAAAACCTTCAAAAATGACATAAAATATTTTACAAACAACCAGATATATCAAAAATATATCAAGTGATAAATACAGAATACTTGAAAATAAAAGCTCTCAAGTAAATTAGACAGTTGCACATACCTCTTTAAAAATTGACTCCAACTCACAATCCCATTCAACAAAGATATTTGGCAGAGTAATCTTGATGTTTCCTGAAACCAAGACCTTAAACAAGCACCCACCCAAGCCTACAAACTATAAAATACAGCACTGAAATTTTTAAATTCCTCTTCTCTGGCCAAAAGCCTCTAGCTCTCTTGGTGGTGTGTGGTCCCTTCTAAGTCCTGTGTGGAGACACAGCTGGTCCCTCTATCTGAAACCCTGTAAGGCTACTGTTATCCTACTGAATAGTAGGGAAACTCAACCTAGAAGCCCCTCTGGATCTACCTGGACCCTCTACATTCAGCCTCACAGTCTTCTAAGTCCTGTGTGGAGACACAGACGGTCCCTCTATTTGAAACCCCTGTAAGGCTAATGTTATCCTACTGAATAGTAGGGAAACTCAACCTAGAAGCCCCTCAGGATCTACCTGGACCCTCTACATTCAGCCTCACAGTCTTCTAAGTCCTGTGTGGAGACACAGCCGGTCCCTCTATTTGAAACCCTGTAAGGCTAATGTTATCCTACTGAATAGTAGGGAAACTCAACCTAGAGCCCCTCAGGATCTACCTGGACCCTTTACATTCAGCCTCACAGTGTAGGTGTTATCCTATAGTATATGTATGATTTAACTTTAACCTTGTGAGTGCGATAACTTTAAATTACTGGTGACTGCATTACATTTTAAACTATTTTGTAAGGGCCAGCACACCCGTGGACCTACCCCTCCTACCATCTCTTTATTAACTTATCCCCCCTCCTCCTACTATCCTAGTGGAATTAGTGTTTTCCCCACGCTATCCACTAGAGGGCAGCAGATCTTAGGCTTTGGAATACCATCTCTCACTGGTTGTAGAAACCAACTAGCTCTGTAGACCATCTAGACTCTGATATCAGTGCTTGTACTCTCTATTTATGTACTTACCCCCCACTCCATGATTGCTTTAAAATGGGAATTATCCCAGGTAAGTCTGGGAGTTTTTATTAAATAAGATACCTTTGACTGTCACTACTTTTTGCTACTGGCCCCCTCTATTATCCCTCTGTATAAACCTCCTTTCCCGCCTTTGGCACCTTCTATAAAAATCTCTCTCTCTGTTTTAAAACTGTTTTACATAACTATCCCCCCAGCACAGCTATACCTTTGTTCACCTTTTTTCTCTGCTACTTAGTAACAGTATATGTCTCTTACCTTTCCTATGCCTGTAGAACTCAGTCTCTCTCCATAACTGATTGACTCTCAGCCTCTCTCAGCTGTGACCAGCTCCGTTCACCCTATGGGCTCACTCCGCTCCCCTACCCTACCCCCAATTCCCACACACCCCCAGGGGTCCTACACTTATGCTTCCCTAACCACACCTTCTCTCTCTTCCAACTAATCCCATACTTCACCCCATCCCACATACTTTAGCCACACCCCTACCTTCTAACAATCACTCACAATAAGCCACTCCTTAGGGTACCTCTACCATATCCTCCTACTCTTAACTTGTATATCTTAGTGCCCCCTCTCTTCTCTTCTTGTATCCTTTTATCTTCCTCTCCTCTACATCTCGCTCCCTAATTTATTCCTTCACTCGAGTTCTTATTTTAATATTTCCTCGAAGATGTCTCTCCCCAATCTAACTACCCTCTTCTCAGCCTACCTTCTTACCTCCTTTGAAAAACTGCACTATTTCCAGCTTAACCATTCCCACAAACAAACTACAATTTATACACACATATCCCTCAACAGACATTCTAACATAACTTCCACTCCCAGTTACCTACTACCTAAATACCACAGACTCTTCCACATTAAACATAACCTACCCTCAGAAAAAAAAATGAAACTTCAAACTTACCTTAGAAACAATTCAGTAACAAAACTAAATAATCCCTCCTTAAAAGATGGCGACATCCACCTCAACCCTGGCCCTACCAACCCTACAATCCAAACAACTCACCCTAAACTCAATAGCTCTCTCCTAATAGGGCATCTGAATATCCAAAGCATCAATAATAAAGTACCTCACCTTCATGCCCTCCTAGATATTCACTCCTTTGATATCCTCTGCCTCACTGAGACTTGAAATTATTCCCCATGGCTATAATATAGTGAGACTAGACCGAACAAAATGTAAATGTGGTGGAGTAGCAATTCTATTTAAAAATGGACTTCACATCTCTACCCTACCAGCCAATCCAACCCAGGATAGCAACACAGAAGTCCTCATTACTAAGCTCCAAATCAAGGCTAACAAATCTTTATACATTATCTGCATTTACATACCACCCAGAAATAATATAACTACACTAGAAGCTTTTCTTAGCTGGGTATCTTCTACCTACCCCCAAGAAACAATAATGCTAGGCGACTTTAATATTGACTGGAAAAGTGTTAATGCTGAAAATCCTACCTCTCATATCAACCTCCATGGCTTTACCCAAACCATAACTTCTACAACAAGAATTAACAAACCTAATAAAAAAGAGAGTACCTTAGACTGGATACTCATAAATAAAGTGAAACAAACTTATAAAGTAGGAACCCTGCCAGATGATGTAAGTGATCATTCTTTGACCTACATCACAAGAGAAAAGAAAGACTTTCCAAACCCCCCACCTTTAGGACAGCACGCTCTACCAAACACTTTAACGCATAATTATTTCAAACTGAGCTCAGAGCATGCAACTGGAACCCTTTAAAATCCCTTCCACTTGAAGAGGCTGTAAAGTATTTTAACACTACTTTCTTATCTATCCTTGATAAGCATGCTCCCAAACATTCCATCAGAATGAAGTCCAACCCAGCCCCATGGCTCTCGAATGAAACTAGAAATCAAATTCTACTTAGGAACAAAGTCTGGGCCAAATGGAGATCTAATAGAAATAGCTCTAATCATCTCCATTTTAGGCAGCTTAGAAATAGTACAAAAAAGCCAATACTTACAGACAAAAAAACTACTACTGTAAACTTCAACAAACTCATCAAAATAATCCTCAAAAGTTCTGGTCTTGCATAAATAAGCTCCTTTCCCCAGGTAACTCCCGAACACCCACCCCACTTGATGCAGATCCAAATACTCCCCATCAAACTGCCAATACCTTTAACTCTTTCTTCACTGACACTATACAATCTCTAGCTAGGCAACTTATTTCTGAAAACTCCAGCCTTCCCATCAACTTACCACACTCTTCCTCTAAATTCAAACTACAACCCATCTCTACTTCTCTCATCTATAAATTTATTTATAAACTTAAGCCATGTACTCCATCTGCTGACCAACTTCCTTCCCAATATCTTCAAAAAGCAGCCAAAGTAATTGCCTACCCTATATCTATCCTTATAAATAGGACAATCCAAGAAGGAACCATCCCAGATATTTGGAAAATCTCCCACATTATCCCCTTACATAAAGGTGGGAACTCTAATGATTACTCTAACTATCGGCCAATTGCTCTCTTATCACCCTTAGCAAAAATTATGGAAAAATGCATTCACCAACAACTTTTACATCATCTCTCTCTACATAACTTAATAGCAAACTGTCAACATGGCTTTAGGCCATCACATAGTACCACTACTGCCCTTCTATCCTTTACAGATACCATCAATAGAAACCGTAACAAAAACATCCTCTCATCTGCACTCTTCATTGACCTCTCTAAAGCTTTCGACATGGTTAACCATACCCTCCTAATCAATATTCTTGAATCTCTTTCCTTTGATTCTCTGGCCGTTAAATGGTTTAGATCATACCTCAGCAACAGGCAACAGGCAGTTCTCTGGGAAAATCAAATTTCATCCTCTTTACCTGTCACCATCAGGGTCCCTCAGGGCTCCATTCTTGGACCACTTCTTTTCTCATTATTTATTAATGATCTCCATGTAGCAATTCCTCAAGCCACCTGTATTCAATATGCAGATGACTCCATACTAATATGTTCAGCAACCTCTCCATCTGAACTATATTCTCTTACTCAAAATGTTTTCAACACTGTAGAAACATGGTTTACCAAACGTTGCCTCCTTCTTAATGCCAAAAAAAAACAAAACTCCTTCTCTTTACACCCACTACTAGGTCCACCCCCTTAGACTTCTCAATCTCTTCAAATAATGGCACTGTCATTTTCCCTGACTCTACCACCAAACTTTTAGGAATAACCATTGACAATATTCTCTCATTTGATCACCATATAAACAACACCGTTAAAATAGTCAACAGAAAAATAGGCTCCTTATATAGAATAAAACCTTTTTTAACCTCAACAGCCAGAGCCAAGATCGCTCACTCCCATCTAATTCCAACCCTTCTGTATGCCTCACCTATATTTACCAACCTTAAGAAAACTAACCTCAACAAATTAGCAACTTCTTACAATAATATTGCTAGATTTGCTACTGGCAATCCCTTCAGAACCCACCACTGTTCTAATCTTAGGCAACTAGACTGGCTGGAATTCCAAAACCATCTGATAATCCCTCAACTCACAATTGCCCACAAGATATTTTACCAACCCAATAATACCCCTATACTTTCAAAACTCTTAATCCCATATAATAATCTGAACTCCCTACGTTCTTCTAGTAAACTCATTGCTAGCTTAACAAAGTGTAATAATACAGCTGGTGACTCTCTGTTTACCAACACAGTAGGAAAAAACTGGAACCTGTTACCCAATGAACTAACTCTAATTACATCCCTGCCACTCTTTAAACAAAAACTTAAGAAACACCTCCAAATGCACTGGCTATGCCCTTGTAGTAACCCTGACTAACAACCATCTTCACCCCTGTTTTTCTTCTCTTCTAACCAAACTTCCAAACATTTAAATGCTTAGTCTTGTAATTAAGACTGACACTATTTAAACTCTAATCAACTTATTGCTTAAATCCTTCAACCTGATGTGAACTATTGTACATAACACTTACTGTATTATATCTGTTTTTAGCTTTCTTAAGCAATATTATGTTCACTATTACTTTTCTTAAGTGTTTTGATCTCTGAAATGTAATTAACTACCTGTTTTATTTGGTTTATTAATCCTTTATTTACCATGTAATAATATTTTTATACTTTTGTATATCTGTGTGGAGATTTTCTCCCCGGGCCTCTACTGAAAATGGATATATATCCAGCTAGACTAGCCCGGTCAACAAATGTAAAATAAAAAATAAAATAAATAAACTGAATCCTAGAAAATGCTGTTGTAAAACACAGGCACTTAATTCCCCTCAGAAGTGGAAACCACACCAGACTTAATTCCTGAACCCATTAACTTACCCAAAAAACAATGCATAAAAATAAAAAGCACTCAAAATACTACAATGTAACTGAAAAAATAGTTAACTATCCCCCACTTTTCCACAGTATTTTTTAACCCACAGTGAAGAAGAAAATGCACAACAAAAATTTAAACCATGCCTTCCTTTTCAAAGTCATGTTCCAAATCAATTAAAATGTCATCCAAATCCCTAATACAATTGCCTGAAATAAATTATTCTTAAGTAAAAGTGTTCCTTTTCTAAACCATATTTATAAAACATACTATTGCATTCAGTACTTCTCCACAAAAGAATTAGTACAAAACCACAGCCCACTGAAATCAACAGAGAATTAAAAACTTGCCTAAAATACAAAATAAATAAATGAAATATGTTGGGGTCTACTGTGAGATAAATTAAATATTTTGCACTGTCAGATTAGGAAATACATGTTACTTGTTCCTTTTCAATTTATTATGAAACTTGGTCTCCTGTAGTACAAGATATTTTCATTTATATAACAAAAGTACCCCCCACAAATTCCATATGAATGTATATGCTTACATACATGTATACATATAAAAGGGTCCCCTACAAATTCTCCTCACTTCAGAATTCAGTACATCAAAAGCCTGCTATGAAAGGTCATAATACTGAGATGCAAAGCCTGAAGGTGGAAATGTAAAATTTTGTATGTTCACTGAACCCACATGTGGAGGCTTTGTCACCCCCCCCCCGCAATGCCTACACAGTTCAACTATTTTTCTCCAAGGACACACAGCTCCACAGATTAGTACAATACTTTGGTTCATCTGAAATTATATATTGTACTAATTCCTGAGTTACTGAAAGCTGTACAGTAGTTTTTATTAATAAAGCTGTTGCTGGACTGTAATCTTCCAAAGGGGGACACACCATAACTCTCAAATGCATAGACTTTAGCAGAATGTCCAGATTTTTTGCCTCATATTTTGTTCTGTTCTTGATAAGATTTGTGATTTTCTGGCAAATCACTGAGGACTGAAGTTTCCAAATAATGACATACATTTGAGTTTCAGACTTCATATCATTCAGAAAATGCACCGTAACATAAATCCTGTTATTCTCGCATCTTTTCTGAGTTCAGAATATGTCCCTATTTGTGGGTCTTTGTCTCTCCATCATTTTAGACTTTGTCCATATTTCTTGCACTAAGAGGTTGAAAGGTATGAGACAAACCAAACTAATTCCCATACATTTCCCATGCTGTAGGTATTTTAATATGGTGTTTCTATCTGAAAAGAACCTAAAAAAGAAGCACACTGGTGCCATCTAGTGCATAAAAAATAAATAACAAAAGACCACCAAAGTTATGAAACTAAATAATCAACATCAAAATACATGGTCTAACAACGTTAGTGACAAGGATAACTTTCAGTTCTAGCATTAACTCTAATATATGTACACATTAATAACATTTATTCTTTATTCATGCTGCACAGTGATCATGTGATACTGTGGTTTAAACAGTACACAACGAAAGTAACATTTTATGCTTATTACATTGCAAAAGCCATTTCTAATGGCAAAACTAGTCTGTTTTTGTTGATTTAACCCATTTGGATAATAAAAGTCTTGCATTTTTTCATAATGTAGTATTTGCAATGCTTTGTCTGGTGCTGTTGGCTTTGTTGTGGATTAGACAGAGAGATAGACAGATAAAGATATGAAAAATTGAACTGTAAAATCATCAATGCACATTTATTTATTTATTTATTTATTTCCAGTTTGATTTCTGGGGAAGTCCACTGGGCTCAGAGAGCCCGTTTTCAGTGGAGGCCCAGGGAGAAAAGCTCCATGAAACAGATTACAGTAAAGATAGCAGTCCAATAAAAATAAAAGTACAAGTACAAATACATATTAAATTATACAAAGTGTGAGCAATATTGCCCATAGTGGAAAAATATCATGCAGATACATTTTAACAAATTCACACAGTTAAAGTCAAAAGTCAAAGCTATTTACAATATTTACAGAGTGTGAGAGATCATATGGGAATTATTTATAGAATGTTATAGCCAGCTATAAGGTGCTTAGGAACTCAAGAGGATACTCTCCCATGGGGCTTTTGTTAAAGGTAGGGAGAATTCAGTTACATTTCCATTTGGAGGAGAGGTAGGTGTAAAGCTGAGGTTTTTTTACTTTCTGGAAATTGAGAGTAAAAAAATTTAAAAAATGCTTAAACTACACTGATTATAAAAGGAAAAAAATGCTTTCTTTTTGCAATTTGTCAACTAAAAAAAAATAGCTAACAGCAAATAGACATACTTTGTCTGAATAATGATACGGCTAGGAAAGGGGTTTTAAAAAGGTGATGTGTAGTTTTGGGGTTAGGAGTAGTGGCAGCATTAAGGTTAGGGTTAGCATACAAGAGTAAGGATAGACTAAGGGCTTTGCCACTATACCACCTTACTCATATGTGCTAACCCTAACTCTGCTTCTGCCACTAATCTCTACCCTACACCTTAGTATACACTCTTTTTGTAACAGTACCACTACGCAAGACACTCATGCACACACTTCACAAACACTATCATACATGTGCAGCACTGAATCTATTCCCCTGTCTAGTGCATACTCTAAACCCTAACCCAGAAACACTTGCACATACAGTCCAATACCTTCACACACTATAGTACATGGACAACATGCCTCTGTCCACTTTCATACACCCGACTTTAATCCTAACCTGCAAACACTTGTTCATAGGTAGGTACTAGACTATTGGTCCTAGGGCCTATATAAGCCTAGCCAAAAAGGTATCCTGGCTTTTGCCACCCAAGAAAATTATTTACCTGTGTCCCTGTTGAGCAAAGTCACAGAAGTGATCCCCTATTTCCCATCCAATCATCAAGATTTTTCTTGAAGTGCTAATAAGGAGCTTTGATATAGATAGGTAGTTTGTTCCAGAGTATGGGAAGTCTCTGGGACAGGAATCTATCCCTCCAGCATGTTCTCTTCATTGTGGTGACAAGATTTAGGTCCCTAGAGCATGTAGCTCAGAGGGGTTGGGATTTCTTTAAGTGGAGCATGTCCAACAGCTCTGGGTTTTACATAGCTTTGTATGTTAGGCAGAGATCGCCTCTGAGTAGGCGATATGCGACGGAGTAAAGCTGGAGTTTTTGAGACAGTCTGTGTAGGGCATCTGTTTGAGACCGGTAATCTTCCTTGTGAGGTATTTCTGCGGCCTTTCCAATTGTTGTAGATGTCTTGTGAGGTACATACCAAAAGGGGCGTTGTACTCTATAATGAGTCTAATAAGTTACGAGTAGAGGGAAACAATGACCTCTTTTTTCCTGGATGAGAAACCTTTTGTGATGAGGTGTGCCATGTAGAAGGATTTCCTGACTACTGTGGTGATGTGATTATCAAAGGAAAAACTACTGTCCACCTGTGTCCCAAGGTCTCTAATCACACTTTCGGTGTTAAGTAGACTACCGCCTATGTGGTAGTTCATGGGTACAGAGTTTTTACCAAAAGGGATGAGACTGTACTTTTTGGCCTTGAGCTTGAGGCCATGGCTTTGACACCAGGCATCTGTCTCAGTGAGGCCCTTTTGTAGGATGTCCACATTGTTAGGACTTTTGATTATGGCTCCTAGTTTGCAGTCATTTGCGAACTTTGTTAGGCAGAGACCTTCTGTGTTAGCGTGTACTTCAGAGAAGTAGATACCAAACAGGAGAGGACCCAGGACTGAACCCTGTGGTACTCCACTGGTCACTGATCTGAAGTCAAATTTGGAGTCTGTTACTTTCACAGTGTGGGTTCTGTCAATGAGCCAGTTGACAACCCATCTTGTGACATAGGGATTTATACCTAGTTTAGTGAATTTATTTATACTTCCAGAGTGGGAGATGGTGTCAAAAGCCCTGGCGAGATCTAGATAGGCTGTGTGAACCACCTTACCCACATCTACAGCTTTGGTTACTGCTTCAAAGAAGTCTATCAGGTTTAGGAGACATGATCTGCCTTTTACAAACCCGAACTGTGTGGGGTCCAGAGTTTGTAGATTACCAATGTCTTTCTTTACATGGGCTTGCAGACCAGGTTCGTCAGGCTAATGGGGTGGTAGTTCCTGGGGTCCATGGTGGATCCCCCTTTGTGGAGTGGGATAACCGTTGCTGTGTGCCATTCAGTGGGCACAAAGCCTGAGGTGAGGCTATGATTGAACATGGTAATTAGGTGGGGTGCCAGTTCATTCTGTAGTTCGTGTAGAACACAGCCTGGGATGTTGGCAGGTCCCATGGATGCTGTGTTGTTGGCTTTGGAGAGTGTGGTTTTTACCTGTGCAGTCATGATTACAGGAATTTTGCATTCTTCCAGTATAGAGATGGGCCCTTTAGGGGGTAAGAGGGGGGTAAAGTTAGCACTGAACCTATCTGCCAGGATGTTGGCAATATCAGTTGGTTCAGTATATTTAGTGCCGTTCTGCTGTAACTCAGAGCAGATCTGAGTGTTGCCATTGAGATTCTTGACATAGCTATAGAATGCTTTGTGGTTGTCTTGTAGAAACAGTGGCGATTTTGTTTTTGTAACTAGCTTTGAAGGATTTTATGAGGGATCTCAGCTTCTTACTCAGGCTGATCAGGGAGTTCCTCCAATCATGGGATTTTACTCTTTTTTGCAGCAGTTTCTTTCTTCTGTTGTAGAGTGTGTTTATGGCAGGGGACCACCAGATTGGCTTCCTTTTTTTAGAGGATAGCATCTTGGTTCTGTTAGGGATAGCACAATCCGTGCATTCGTTTAAGTGCCTATAAAGTGCATTTGTGTAGGATTCAGCAGTCATACCTCTGTTGTCTGTCTGCATGGGTGTCGTGAAGTTTTCCACTTCTGTCTTAAGAAGCATGAAGTTGGCTTTGGAGAAATGTTTTACGGTGGTTTCGCTAATGGCAGGTGGGGGTGGGATGTGGATGTCTAGGGTGATTAGCTTGTGGTCGGATCTGACCAAGAAATTGACCTCTGATGTGGAACAACGGTTGCCCATGTTGGTAATGACCATGTCTAGGATATTGCTGCCCCTGGTGGGGTGTGGATAAGTTGATCCAAGATGTTGGAATTTATGAATTCCAGAAAACGTTGAGCAAAAGAGTTGGTACATGAGTAGTTTTCCCTGTACACACATTCCAACCTACAGCACAACTTTGCCTTTTTCTCCGCTGTACTGTGAGCTTAGAGTTGGTATATATAGTTGACGAGGCACAGGCCCCCCCCACATCAGGGGGTTGAGGGGGTGAAGTGCCCCACTTGGGTGGGTTCAGTTTGCTTAGTTGTCAGTCCATTGTGCTGTAGGGCAAGTATTTCCTTGCCCTTAGTAAATTAAGCGAATCGCTGAAATGATTTTTGCTGAGTTAGGGTTTATGATTAGGTGTTCTGTGCAATGCAATTTCGGCAAACTAATACAGACCCATTGGATGTGCTTGCAGTTATGGCCATTTTTTTTTTTTTTTTGTAATACCACAAGTTTTGAATAGAATGAAGTTACGAATTAACATAGACCAGGTTTACAGGATGGTTAAATATATTTATTTATTGGCGTGTATTAACCCACCACCGAGTTCGGCAGGAATGGGTGTACCTACTGTGATTGACATACGGGAGGGTGGAGCAGTCTCCCTCTACAATTATCAGTGCATTCAAAATACTTCCAACCCTACAGGAAAGTACAGGTACATTGCGGGAATTTAAGGATTAGCAACTGTTGTGACAATTCTTGCAAACCAGGAAATACAGTTTCTTACTACCACCCTATATTACCCATTATTAGGTATATAGTTTTTTTCTTTCCAAAGTCTACCGTAGGACATACTTATTTTTATATTATTTTCCGTCGTAGTCCACGGACATAAATATTGCCATTCCACTAATAA
Organism: Protopterus annectens; assembly: GCF_019279795.1. NCBI lineage: Eukaryota > Metazoa > Chordata > Ceratodontiformes > Protopteridae > Protopterus > Protopterus annectens. Next base: position 637,851,917 of record NC_056737.1, read on the forward strand.
AACATTCGGGTAGCAATGAAATGAAAAAGCCACTGACATGAACACTGCGGTTCCAATAACCAAACATTCAGGCAACAATAGAATGAAAGAGACAGTGGCAGAAACCCTAGTTCCACTAGTAAAAGCATTTAGGCAACAGTAGAATGAAAGAGCTACTAACATAAGCACTGCGATTCCATTAATAAAAGCATTCAATTAACAGTACAATGAAAGGCCATTGACATAAACAATGCGGTTCCACTAATGAAAACATTCAAGCAATGGTAGAATGAAAGAGCCACTGACACGAACGCCTCGGTTCCAATAATAAAAACATTGGTAAAAGTAGAATGCAAGAGCCATAGCTCTCAAGCTTCCATCGCCAAAACGAGGAACACTCGCCTTTATAATGTGGATGGTTGAAATATGCTGGTTTTACTTATAAAGAAGATCATTTAATGAATTAATATGATTAATTTCAATTTACCATGGCTTTCACTTGAAATAATTCCTAACACTGAATGTGTCTCAGACTCTTTCAATGTGGAACTTTGAGGAATTTCGACTTTTTGAGGAACATGAACTTTTTAAGACCCCCAAATGAGTCAGTACACAAGTATTTTGCAATAAGCGTATAATTACTGTTATACGTAACGTACAATGTTTTCTCTAATTTCTTTATAATTTTGCTAATCTGTTTGTAGGTCTGTATTACCTAGTGTTTTGGTGGCATCTTTCAATCAAACAGTGGGCGGTGCAGTCAAAATGGTCGCAGGCGGGGTTTGGGCGGGGCTTGCTACTGCTCATCTGGTGGGTTAATACACTTCAATTTCGGCGTTCGCCTATTTATTTATTTTACATTTGTTGACCGCGATAGTCTGACTGGGTACACGTCCATTTTCAGCGGAGGCCAGGGAGAAAAGCTCCAGTTACACATATAAACATAACACAATTAAGAGACAGACATACAGCTAACGTTACTCATTCAGAGACAAGTATATTTACAGAATATTATTTACTTATTTTGACATTTATTGACCGGGTTAGTCCAAATGGGCAGCAGCCCTTTTTCAGCGGTGACCAGGGAGAAAAGGTCCAATAATCTTATTGTACAACTAATTACAACATTAACATCATAATTACACAAAAAAAATCAATGATGTAATGTTACATTGTTTTGTTGCGGTTGTTAATAAAGTTTATTTAAACCGTCGCGTTTTCATTACACATTGCTTCGTATATGCGGTGCTGGCCTTTGATTGGGTGCCCATTGGCGTGCTTGCCTTCTGCTACTTGGAGTTTTAGCCTTAGTCTTAGTACGGTGTGTTGTAAATAATGTTTCGCAGGAAATTAGCAGCGCTTGAATACCATAATCCTGCTGGCTTTAATTGTAAAGGTAATGCACTAGATATGTTAATGTTTTTAATGCGGAAATACTGTTGTACAATTATTCCAGAAGTTACAGTTAATGTGTAGGCCCGAGGTAAAGCTGACTTCGTTTAGTACTTAACTGTGGTCTGCTTTATAATTGCTGTACATTTCGAACTTCAAGTAGAATTTTATATTTAAATGTGTAATTCGTTATGGTTGGAAAACTGTCTGCATGTTGTTTTTTCCTTTTTCTTAAATAGTTTTTGGTATGCACGTTTCTCATTCTTTACACATTGGGGCATTTTGTTTCCCCTTTGTCGTGAGTATTCTGGATTGTGCAGTGTTGTGTTATTTCATAGTGTGCACATATGTGTACTACAATCAGTGCAAGCTTATGTAATGTGCATGTTTTGCCTTGTTTGTCACATGCAAGTAAAGTGAAATAAAATGTTAAGTTATTGCTTGCAAGAGTTAAATGGTACACTGTTCTGCGCTCAGTGCAGTACTGTAAGTACGGAGAGCTTTCATTCCTTGCCATACGTTTTGCAACATTTAATCGTGTTATAATGAGGAGGAGGAGGAGCGTGGGAGTTTGTGGAAAGTAGGAGATAAGGCAGTGTGTGTACGTCCGTACGTACTTGCATCCGTTTGAAGGATTGTGTGCTGCAGGGCTAAGAGGCTTGGAAAGCAAATGAGTCAGTTGTAGGCAGCACTGAAAAAGGGGTGCAGTCTCGGTACTGTTAACAGAAACGTGATGCTAATAAATATGAGGGAGAAGAATATGGATAAATTATAAACCCACTGGTAAAGATCAGGGAACAACATAAATTATTCACAACAATATATCCATTCAGTCTGCCACAAGTCCACGTAATATTAACCTTTACAACTTCTCACAGCTAATTAACTCCACAACCCACCCCTCAAAAACTGTATCTACTGGTAGCATTCTAGATTGGATTTTCGTCTTTCACCTTCATTACTTCTCTGACAGTGGCACACTTCCAGACTCCCTTAGTGATCACCTGCCCACCTTTGCACATTGACTCCCAACACCTTTACTCAGAACACACAACTACATAACCATCCACAACCAAAAAACTTTAATCCTACAGCTTTCACTGACTCTCTAAAAGCAATTAACTGGCATGTTCTAAAAAATCTAGCCCTAGATGATGCTGTAGCTCACTTCAACTCAACCTTCTTAAATCTCCTAGATAACCATGCTCCACTAAGCTCTAAAAGAATAAAACTAAAAACCACCCCCTGGCTAGCCAAAAATACCCTAACAGCCATGAGACACAGAGACAAAGTCTGGGCTCTTTACCATAAAAATAAATCTCCCCTCTCCCATACCGAATTCAAAACACTCAGAAACAAAGTAAAAAAGCGCATTACTGCTGATCGACAAAACTATTTCTCCAAACTCCAAAACACTAATAAAACAAACACTCAGAAGTTCTGGAAAGGAATTTCTACCCTTATCAATCCTGGCAAAATACTCAACCCCAGCCCTGACCCCAGTGCTCCTGACCACGACTTAGCTACACAATTCAACTCCTTTTTCATAGATTCCATCTCCAAACTAACATCTTCATTCTCCAGTATCACTCCATCTTCCACTTCTCCCACTCAACACCCTTTCCTTCACTTCCATCTCTACTACCACTTCCTCTCCATTTCCATCACCCCCTCTTCCCACACCTCTGTTACTAAAACCAATTCCAACATCTACGATAAAAAAAAACTTCTACAAAAACTTAAACCATGCTCCAATGCCCCTGACAATATTCCTTCATACTTCCTTAGCATAGCTGCTGAAGCCATTGCCTACCCCATCAGTATACTAATCAACTGCTCTATCAAAGAAAGCATGGTACCCCAAATTTGGAAAAAGGCTTTCATCATACCTCTACATAAAGGTGGCAATAACAACAATATTACAAACTTACACCCCATAGCTATCTTATCCCCTATCTCTAAACTCCTAGAAAAGTGCATCCATCTACAGCTCCTACCTTATCTCTTAGACAATAATCTACTAACTCTAACTCAGCACGGCTTTCGACCCAGTCATAGCACTATGTCAGCCATCCTCTCCTTCCTGGAAACGGTAAATACAGCTCGGGACTCTGGTCATATTGTCTCTACCCTCTTACTTGATCTTTCAAAGGCCTTTGACACTATCTCTCACAAACTTCTTCGATCCAAACTCTCTCAACTCAACTTATCTCCTTCCTCATTGTCCTGGTTCTCTAGCTACTTATCAAATGGATATCAAGCAGTAAAGTGGAAAACAGCCACATCCTCTTTTCTAAATACCCCAACTGGAGTTCCCCAGGGCTCCATACTGGGTCCTCTGTTATTTATTATATTCATAAACGATTTCCACAACTCTATCCCATTCTCCAGCATTATTCAATATGCTGATGATTCAACTATCATTTGTTCTGTCACATCCTTCCCAGTGCTACAAAAGCTTACACAAGATGCCTTCTCTATCACTGAACTATGGATGAAAGATAACCACCTTGCTCTCAATGCCTCTGAAACCAAACTAATGGTATTTACCCCCTCTAAACACACCTCTAGCAATACTAACTCTCTATCAATTACCAGCCACAATAACACATCCCTGGAATTGGTGTCCAGTGCTATGTTACTGGGTGTTCAAATCGACAACCATCTCAAATTCAACTCCCACATTCAACACAATTATAAAAAAAAAAAACATCAAAAACTAGGCATGCTATACCGGCACAATCGCTACCTTACACCCTCCACTAAAATCACTCTCTCTACCTCATTCCTCATCCCCTCTCTTCTCTATGGAGCCCCACTCCTAACTAGCATCCAATCTTCCCTTAAAACACAACTTTCCACCTGTTACAACAAAATTGCTAAATTTGCTACCAGTTATAAGTCTTCTACCCACCACTGCTCTTCACTGCATAAATTAAAATGGCTTGAACTTCCCAACCAACTCATCTATTCTCAACTTACTCTTGCTCACAAGCTCATTTTCAAACCTGACCTCTGTCCATCTCTATCCTCAGCATTTAAATTTCACCTTCCCAGCAGAGTACTTGGATATAACAACCAAAATCTAATCGAATTGCATAAACCAAATCGTCCCCCTGGTAAAAATCTCCTATCCTTTAGCCTAGCACGACTCTGGAACTCCCTACCTCCTGCCATTCGTACCACCTTCAACCACCTTACATTCAAAAAATCTCTTCACACTCATCTATTTTCCCAGTGGGAATGCTCATGCTCACATCCTTCATGATCAATACTGACTCTCTCTCCTTCTCCTCCACTAGGACATTTCTTATCTCTGCTCAAAAAAAAAAAAATCTGTCAAACTTATCAGATACAATTGCTTCTTACTTATCTACATTGAAATGTTTAATTTTTGTAGCCTGCATCTTCTGTAATGTGTACCGCCAGTTTGTTCTTCCAAAAATTGTTTGCTCTAACTGTAACATTTAACACTAGTCTGTCTACCACAAATTGTATGCTCTTGTAAAATATTGTAAAAAGGATGTAAAACCTATTGTAACTTGTTTGGAGTTTTTCTCCCCAGGACTCCATTGAAAATGAGTTCATCTTGGCCCAATGGACTATCCTGGTAAACCAACTGCAAATAAAAATAAATAAAATAAAATTTGTATCGAGTTTAGTACAGAAGCTTCTGCTTTGCCCCTAAAAGGGATATGGGAAGAAAAAAATGGGTAGTTTTGTTTTTATTGGAGTAATTCTCCATAAGTATTGTCTTTGGGCTAGAGAAGACCCACACAGGTACAGGGCAAATGTTTAGATCCCATTTGATAATCTCGAGGTCAAAACTGAGCTCAAACCTGTGAGATGAGTTATTAGTAGCTTTGCACTACCTTGTTCTTGTTTTCGATGTAGAAAATTATTTGAAGACGGGCTAGACAAGTGGTGTGGGTGCATTTCTAAGAAGTAAACGGGTAGGGGGTAATTACGACACAAACTGGATAGTAAAGGGGGGAGTGGGAGGATAGTATTGTAGGAAGATGTCATCTGAGGAAGAGTGTGGAAGCTACTGGTAAAAGTGACAGGGATTTAAGTATTTATTTATTTATTTATTTATTTATTTATTTACATTTGCTTACTGGGAAATTACGACTGGACACAGGTCCATTTTCAGTGGAGGCCCAGGGAGAAAAGCTCCACACAATCAAACAAGTAACAAAAACAGAGCAAGTAGCAGTACACACAAAGTAAAATTACATCTAGAAATTACATAGAATGCTCATTTATTTATTTATTTATTTATTTGCTGTTTGTTCTCCAGGCTAGTCCAGTTGGCTACAAGGAGCCTGTTTTCAATGGAGTCATGGGGAGAAAAGCTCCGGGGGAAAAAAATACAAGTACATAGGAAAGAAGTATAAAATTCATAGTAGTACATAGTATAGCCAAGTACGAATACATATGTATATACAGTCCAAAAAAATTATTCAGCAAGTAACATTGTTAGAAGTACAATTTTTATTTTTTTTTTTTTGGAACTTGTGGTGTGGGATATGTAGTTCAGTAAGTTTAGGTAAAAGTTAAGAATCAACAAGTAGAGTAGATTTAAAGTGGATGTTGTCTCGAATAGGGTGGGGTGAAAAATGAACAGGCTACCAAAGAAATGTTAAAATCTTGGTAATGCAGAGCTTTAACTGTTTGTGGGGTGAATGAACTAATATAGAGAAGTGAAATGGGAATGGTAACGGCTGCATGGGGTTTAGTTGCAGTCACTGATCATACTGTGTAGATCTTTTATTCCTATTCTGTTAATGTATGTGTCATTTGCTAAAACTGGTAGATGGGCTGATCATGAAGACTTGATCAGCTGTGAACAAGCCTTTTGCGGCTTACAAATTTTTTCCAGGACATGTGTATACATATTAAAATTGGCCAGTGCACTGTGCAAGCAGGTACCCAGTCTATACAGTCACACAAGATTCCAGTAGTGCATGTATGAAATCTAGTGTGTATATGTATAGGCTGTGTACGTTAAAATGTATAGTAAGATGAGTTTGGAAAGTAGAGCGATTAGTTTGTCATACCAAGGGGAAGTTTTGCTACAAGGAAAATTGACCCCAAGTAAGATAGCAATTTTGTGGATAGCATTGATGGATGATGCGTAGTAAAGTAGTTGCATGTAATACAAATCGGAAACTTTGTGAAAGTATCTGTATTGTGGGCTTTTAATTGAGGAATCCATTGTTCCTGGAAATGTTTGGAGATGAGAGCAGTTTAGCACTCATTTGTAAGTGGCTGTGTGAAGTCAGTATGTGTCAGATGCGAGTACCATAGCACTTGTTTGATGCTGTGTGCAACCAACATGTTAGAGGTGGGCAGAAGTGAATGTACAAGAGCTAGAAGTGAGAAACTGGTGTTATTGATAGGGATTTTGTGCATGAGAAACAGACGTAGTATTGAACAGTTTTGGTGGAGATGGTATCATACTATAAACAAAAGTATTTGTACTGCAGTACCATTTTTTGAGACAAAAGACATGTTTTAGATGGAGATAGCACTTATTTGACCAGGCTGGTTGGTTTCTGAAGTGAAGGGTCCACCAGGCTGGTTGGTTTCTGAAGTGAAGGGTCTATGAACGCTTGGATAGGCTTTGAATGGTGCAATAACTTTAGTAGACCGGTTTGAAATGTTTCTTCAGGATGGTCATACCCTTTTGTTCTCTGAAGAGCAATAAACAGGACAGTGTTAAAGTGATAATCCATTGTTTTTCATTTTATATATCTGGCACGCAGAATTTTCTAAGGATTTGTGTCGAGCAGCAAGTCACAGTGAGTTGGGAGATGCGGGTAGCTTGGACCCAAACAGTATTCCTCCTTTCACAGAAAATTGCATTCTGAAAGCTGTCTGAATAATTTTATTTTTTTTTCAGTATGTTAGCTTTAGTAGACCTCTGTTCTCTATTTGAGGTTGGTGAGTGGCTTTAGAGGGTTAACTGTGTAAGGTGGGGGATTACATATAAATGTAAAAATAGGGTCTGGTCTAGGAATGTTGCTTGTATATCATATACAAAGGACCACTAAGGAACGAAAGTATTTCAGAATAAGTAGTTTTGAATGACTTAAAACCTAATGTCCTATTTTTCATGTGTGTATATCATAGCTAATGTACAAGCTGTGCTAGGTAAGATGAACTGATCCTTCAGAGTCGCTTTTGTGGCCAAAACTGTAGACAGTCATCAGTGTAGGATACATGGATGATTTTGTTAGGAAATCGACTAGTATTTCTTTGAAGGAAAACCCCAGATGGATGGCAGGTGATGTTTAAACATTTCTTTGAAGGAAAACCCCAGATGGATGTGCAGGTGATGTTTAAACACAGTATAGACATTTTAATCCTCTTTATAATCAGTTTACAACTACTGCATGAAGTAAAAAGTTGTGCTTTTGTGATACTTTCAGCTTGCCTATTGTCTGCACAGTTTGAATCCGGGTATACCTTTAGTTGAACCTCAGACTGTCTTTCAGTATTGAGCCTGAAAGTCCATTAGCATTTTTCATTTTTTTTTTTTTTTGTTGTTTCTGCAAAAAAAAAAAAAAAAATTTGAGGGCTTTAATCATGTTAAGATACACTGATGCATATATTGAACTAAGATACACTGATGCATATATTGAACTCGCACATCAACTTGATGCAGCAGAGTGTCCCACCTGATGCTTTACCACCATCTCAACCACTTGCTATGGCTGGTCTACAAGCAGTGGTATGTGGATGCCCACTAGAGAGAGGTCACCTCTAACAAAGTGCTTCTGGTCAGGGTCATGTGTTGCCACCCTGGCCCAATCTCAAATGTTGAGGTCTCAAAAAAGGGTAAAACGTAAAATGTATTGCACCCTTTTTTTCAGTTGCCAATTGATATTGTAAGGTAGACCGGTAGATCCGCAGAGGAAAACACAATAACTGATATACCTTCAAGCTTTTGCCCCTACCTGATGAGCTAGAAGACCATATCTGATCATGTTCATGTTTGTTTATGGTTCATGGTGAGAACACTTCATTGGAGTCTGCATAACTGAAGAGATACAGAGATGGAAAGATAATGAGATTTTTTTGAAGGTGCTTGTAGTGGCTAAACAAATGCTTTTCCCATGGGTAGCAATGTACCATTTAAAGAAACTTGGTTACGCTACTCTCTGAAGTTATGACTTGGCTATTGCTATAGTAACTAAAACATGGCCAAAGTTACGCACACCACAGTTACATAAACCTAGTTATAAAGGGCATCCATAATCTACTCATTTTTCTAATGTTCCGCTGAAAGTTACGTATTTTAAGGAATTGCATTGTTCATTATGTAACTCAGAAGTAAAAATTGGGGGTTGTATAATTATTGGCTTTTGTAGCAGACTAAATTCAAATTTTGGATGCAGTTGAGAACTTTTAAAAACATTGGATTGTAACTTGAGAGGAAATGTATAGCTGGGGAGCTGAATGCCCGTAACATATGCTTGCAAACACTTAACTTCAAATAGAGATGCTAATTATCTGGACTAGTCAGTGATACAGGTGTTTTGTTAATAACCTAATCAAATAACCATTTTGGATGTTATCTGGGGTAGTAATTAAGGTGTTTATTATTTTGATGACTGCTACAGTAGCCTTAGACTGAGTTATATTCTTCATAACCCATATAACAGACTGATAGCTTCAAGGCACTGTGCACATGCCCAAACCATTGGTTAGTTCGAGCTGAACTGATTAAAGATGTAGGTGCTTTCCTGATGTTTAAAAGAATGTTCCTGTGCAGGCTTTCAAGGATCAATGGTCAGCTTGTGCCCCAGGTCCCTCTGGTGTTGCACCTGTAGCCACTATGGACTGGTGGGTTGCAGCTGTGATCCCCTCAGTGGGCAAGGGAGAGCTGCTCTTTGTCACCCTTATTGAATTGTAAGACATAGGCATACATTTATACAAATGAAAACCATATTAACGTCTTCCTAGTTCCAATAGCATTTTCCTAGTTCCAAAACACACACAAAATGGACATGTAATGTGAACTATTCTCAATCCTAGATTACATAAATTCCTCAATTCCTAAAATCTCACTCCTCCTCCAAAACATTATTCTGCATGTATTGTTCCCACAATTTCTGTTTTTGCATGCTATTTGCTCCTACCCTTTTCTAAAGATCACACTTTCAGTTCTTTTACCTCCGCTACAATATTCATTGCTTAACACAGTTGTTTAGACTGATTTCCATGTTCTAGTAATTGCTCTTTTTGGCAGCTATCAGAAGTAAACTTAGCAAAGTAATTTGGGTTTTATCCCAACTCAAAAAGTCATTTACTCTGTGGAATTTATGAAGTCTGCCAACTCATTATACTCTCAAAATATATTTTTCGTATTTCCTCTTTCTTCCCATCACACATCCAACATTTGCCATCTACCTGAGGAAATATTCTTTGAATTCTGCTTGGATATGCAGACACTTGTAGGCAAAAGTCATAACTCTTTGTTACATACTTGGAAGCAATACAGATGTCCTCTCATTTTTTCCTTGTGAATTGCTTATCCATTCTCTTCCCAATCTTTAACATCTTCTGTTTCTTGTAGTTATTGGGGCCCTCTCTTAACTATTTATTCCCATTACCTTGGTTCTATTGCCAGTTTTTCTCCAGTAAATTTCAGTCTCTCTCCTTGCCAGTTTTCTGTACCTCTAATTGTAGTCACCCCTGTTGGCAGACTCTCCCTTTTCCATTCTCATGTTGGCTTAGTCCTTAGAAAACTCTTTGCTACTTTATGAATGTAATATTTTACATGAGTTGTTCTCCTTATGGCTCTGCATCCAAAATTTCTCGCTCTCCTTATCACTTGAATTTAAGGGGAGCCACTTTTGTCAGTCCTGCGAGAGGGAACAGAGAAGACTTCCCTGTTTGGTCATAATGTTGTGCCCCTTGGGAAGATGCTGCTGCCGTTGTCCCCTTTTCTCCTGTCCAGGAGAAACCAAAAACTAAACTTGCATCTATTCCTTCTCAAATTTGATTGGAGACTAGTTTACTAGGTCTGAATCAGGATTAAACTCAGGCTACTAATCTTATGTAGTCTTTTTTGGTAAAAGAGAAAGGGATAACACTCCTGAATAAATTCAAGATTTTTAATCTGCACAGGACGTTGAAGTGATGGATACAGGGTATTAAGTTTTCTGAGTTTTTCTCCCTGTTAGGGTTTCTCTTTTTCTAGATTGTTTTCAGTGAGAAAACACAAATTTTAGTCTGTTGCAGAAGAAATTCCAAAATCTACATCCATTCCTCTAGTTCCCACAGCTTTGGAGGATGTGTCTCACTGCCTGTAAATTTTCCTGATAGTCAGTCTGCTGCCCATAAAAAGGCAGATACAATGTATACATTTTCTCAGTTCTTTTTTTTTTTGTCATCCCAAACCTGACCCTGAAGCTGCTTGCATGTTAATTTATTCTGATTGTGAAGTATGTGGAATGTTTTGTCTTCAGTCTCTTCTTGTTAGGAGACAACTGCTTTATTCAGTTTTACAGTCACAACTCATTTGTTTGTGACTCAGTTGATGCTATTGCCAGGGTTATAGCCACTGGTTCTGTTTTGAGGAGGATTGCCTGGCTGACTCTCCCAAGTAATGTGAAAAATTTTGTTTTTTAAATTCTCATTTGGATAGAGATTTAGTTTTGGATAACATCTGCATCTGTAAGTTGATACAGATAATCTTTTCAGCGTTCTTTTTCCAAAATTTTAAGGGATTCTGTAAGCCTTCATCCAGTTTCAGCAAAATTCAAAACAGTCTTACCAAAATGTGGGTAAACAGACATTTAGGAAAAGGCAGAGCATTTCAAAAAGAAATCAGAAATCCCCAAGACCAAAGACAGTCCAAGTCAGAATGACTATTTAAGGGACCTTGTCCTCCTCCCTCCTGCCCTGGCAGTCCCTTTTCTTTTCTAGAAATTCAATTCATTGAGGAGGGGCAGTTGTTTTGATGACTGTTCCTATCAGGATGTTACAAGGTTAGGGTCTTTAACATTTGCTGCAGACCAAGGAATTGTTGGAGGGGAATGGAATTTTCTTTAACACTAAACCTGTTTTGCATTATATGCTGAAGAAATAATACTTGTTTACCAAACAATGCCAAGTTTGGGTAGTACTAGGGACCTTGGGCTAATGACCAGTAGAAATGTCTTTTCAAATTACATTTTAATTTCATTTGAGACTTTTTTAATTTGTAGTGTACCACTTGTGGCACTGTCTAGACATGCTAAGGTTGTGATTTAAGAATTTATTTATTAACTGGGTCTAGGTTTAGAACTTCAGATAGACTGATTTTTAGATTCAGCCCAGTGTTTCACTGGATAAATCAGAAAAAGGTTACCACAGATGATGTGTAGAATTGCACATTAACATAGTGTAACTGGTAAATGATGGAACATGCAGGGGGTAAAGTAGCAGTTCAGATAAGTATTTGAATTGCATGAGCTAATTGAGTGGTAGGAGATTAATTTATTTTTAGCCCTAACTTTCCAAAACCAGAGGGAAGTTCGTTACCTGCACATTAAGAGTCTGAGTTTTTGCAGTTGTGGAACTCTCCTGTGAAGTTTATTTTTCTCTCTTGAGGCAAGATGTGTAGTACAAATACAATGTGCATGGTCCATCTTCCACTGTTTAGTAGGGGAACGTCAGTGTCAATGGAGTGCTTTCTGGCATGCAGATGACTTTGAATGGGGTGACTCACAAAGCTTTGCTACACTACGCGAGAGCTATCCTTCAGTTTGGCCATGGAGATCATTGCAACTTTATCTGAGATTTGACTTGTTTTTGAGAAAGAGTTTGATACTGCAAAAGAACTACATAAACAATATCTCTACGCTGTTGTCTGTGCATCTTGGATATGCTAGAAAAATTTAACTCTGTGTCCTGTAAACTGAACTATTTTTTTTTTTCAGCTTCAGTATTTTATCCTAGTTTCCATATTTTTTGTTAGCACCAGCCAACCTGTGTCGCAGCATGTTGTATATAATTATGTTTTTGCTATTATAGTTGCTAACTCATTTATAAATCTCTTGACTGAAAGTTTATAAGGACCAAACATGCTGATCACAAATTTCACTTTAAACTTGCTTTATATATGGATTTGCAAGTAAAATCAACCCTTTAGAAACTCTTAAAACAAGAGTGATGCTTTCAAGAGCACCTTGTTTTTTACTTCTCAGGCTATTAACCATAAGTAGGGAAAACTAACTTGACATTAGCACATTGCTGGTGAGTCTTGCAGAAATGTACCCAAGGCAACAATTGTAGGTGATTTTATTAGTGAAATTAAATTTTTTGTCTTGCGAAAGATATTTGGGATTCTAGAGCAGTCAAAGCCTGAACTGTTAGTGCTAGGTTTTAGTGCCGCCCCCCCCCCCCCAATTTACTTTTTATTCTAGTAAACGCAAATGGGAGTGGTTGAAATGTTTAAGGCCAATAGGCCTTTTGTAACTGGGGAAAAAATGGGAGTCCTAATCCATTTCAAAGGCTGAAAGAGCATGGGGGGTGGACCCTTCCCACCCCCATTTTATCAGCTGCAGTGTACATAAACTTCAGTGCTAACACAATATCAAAATAAGTGATAAGAAACCTCAGTTGTAACATGACGGCAGTGTAAAATGAAGTCTCATTTCATTAAAAGAATTTTCCCTCACACATCCAATAGTAAAGCCCAAAGTTTGAGATTAAAGTGTTTTTGAGACACCGACAACCAAAATCTTGGAAGTTATCTTCACGCACCGACTGTAATATCTAAATTTCAGTCTTGTCTTCTATGGATAGTTAGTAGTAGTTGCAGTTAGTTTCAGAATATTCAAAAGCTAAGATAAGAGTGTTCTCTCTCTCTGAGTTGTCTTAGAAAATGGGTTAAGAAATAGGTCCCCCAACAGTTTCCATATTGGTACACACTGCACCTTTTTAATTGTTTTTGGTGGGGGTGAGGGATTGTCTGCATTTTGAACTGAAAAGCCACAATTGCCTGCTTTTAAATATATAAATTGTTATATTTTGACAGTGTATGTACTTCCATATGTTGTGTAGTCTCTTGTATAGATTTACTGCTATCAGTATGATTAGCTGTTGATCTGTCTTGTTTGTCTGTTCCATTGCTATAAAGAAGGGGATACTTGGTAGCCCAACATAACGCATCTGAGATGCTTTAGGTGCAGCTAACATTGGGTAAGACAACGATTCAGGTCGTAGCCTGCTATAGGTCCCCAACCATGTACCAAGACTCTCACTCATACTGGGTGACTTCACCTGCCCCTCCATTAACTGGGAAAACTACAAATGTACCAATATACTTTCTGGAATTCAGTAATTCCAGTGCCCTGGACCAGGTCGTTCTTACCCCCACTAGAGGTAGCAACGTCCTTGACCTGGTCATTACTAACATGGGTGACCGTTGCTCTACACCAATAGTCAACTCCTCCCTGGTTAGATCCGACCACAAACTAATCACCTTGGAAATCCACATTTCTCCCCCCACAAAGGTAACCACCATGAAAAACTTCCCCAAAGTTAACTTTGGGCTCCTAATTACAGAGGTGGCTAACTTCACGGCACCCATGCAAATGGAGAATAGTTGCATGACCAAGGCGCTCGACACTCGCCTCAAAAAAAAAAAAAAAAAAATTGGGAAGCCAATCTGGTGGTCCCCTGTCATAAATAAATTCTACAACAGGAGGAGGAAAGTGATGCGGAATAAGGTGAAATCCCGAGACTGGAAAAACTCCCTTATCAGCCTCAACAAAAGTTTGAGATCCCTCATCAAATCTTCTAAAGCTAGCTATGAAAACAGAATTGCAGCAGGTAGTAAAGACCTTCATAAGGCCTTCTATAGTTATGTAAAGAATCTCTATGGCAATACTCAGATTTGCTCTGAGCTACTAAATAATGGTACCTCCTATACCGAGCCAACAGATATTGCCAGTATACTGGCAGACAGATTCAGTGCCAACTTTTCCCCTCTTACCCCCCCCAAAGGATCAATGACAATACCAGTAGATTGCCAAGCACCCAGTATTACTGCTGCACAGGTTAAAACAGCACTGTACAAAGCCAAGAATACAGCTTCGTGGGACATGACCGTAACCCCGGCTGTGTTCTATATGAACTACAGAATGAACTGGCACCTCATCTGTGTGCCCTGTTCAGTCACTGCCTCACCTAACGCTTTGTCCTTATCGAATGGCGCATTGCTACAGTCATCCCTCTCCACAAGGGAGGAGTGACTACAGACCCCAGGAACTATTGCCCCACTTGCCTGATTAGTCTGATATGCAAAGCTATGGAACACATCATCATGGACCTTATAAACAAGGATGTAGGGAATCTCCAAACTCGGGATCCTACACAGTTTGGTTTTGTGAAGGGTAGATCATGCCTGCTCAACTTGGTTGACTACTTTGAGTCAGTCACCAGAGCTGTGGATGTGAAGGCAAGGTGGTTCATGCAGCCTACCTTGATCAGGCCAAGGCCTTTGATACTATTCCCCATTCAGGAATCCTAGAAAAACTTACTAAGCTAGACATCAATCCCTATATCACTCGGTGGGTTGCAAACTGGCTCACAGAACCCACAGTGTGAAAGTAGCGGACTCAAGTCTTCTCTGAAGTCCAGGCCAACATGAGGGGACTCTGGCTGACAAAGTTCACAGACGATTGCAAGTTGGGAGCTATTATTAACTCCCCAAGTGATGTTGACATCCTACAGAAAGGCTTCATTGAGATAAACGACTGGTGCCAGAACCATGGCCTTAAGCTCAATGACAAAAAAAATGTCATCTCCCGTGGGAAAAACTCTGTTCCCTTGAATTACCACATCGATGGTAGTCCACTGAACACCGGAGGAGTTATGAGAGATCAAGGAACACATATTGACAGCAACCTCTCTTTTTGACCACCACATTGCCAGAAAGTCCTATGTGGCACATATCATTACTAAGGGTTTTGCATCCAAGAAGAAAGAGGTCATTGTCTCCCTCTACTCTTCCCTCATTAGGCCAATCATCAAGTACAATGCCCCATTTGGCATGTACCTCACTAGACACCTGCAACAACAGAAGAGGCCACAAAAGTACCTCAGAAAGAGGATCCTAGGCCTTAAACATTTGTCCTATATGGACAGACTCAAAAAAACTCCAACTATTCTCTGTCTCATATTGCCCATTTAGAGGCAATCTCTGTTTGACTTACAAAGCCATGTCTGACCCAGCTCTGTTAGAAATGCTACATCTAAAGAAATCCCAATCCCTTCCCACCACACGCTCCAGAGACCTCAACTTCATTACCACAATCAGCAGAACATGCTGGAGGGGTAGGTTCATAACCTAGAGACTGCCCATGCTATGGAATAGACTTCCCATACATGTCAAGCAGAGCACCTCAGTGGCCCTCTTCAAGAGGTGGAAAAACAAATTGCCCCGGGGATCACTCTAGTGGCGCTACTCGACAGAGGCACTAGGAACTAAGGACGGGTGGCAGTTTGCCAGGGTAATCTTATGGGCTAGGCTTGTAAAGGCTCCAGGGCCATTAGCCTAGTACACACCTGTGAACTCTTCTCACATATAGCTAGTAAATTTTTGTGTTTACAGGAAAAGAGTGAGTGTGGTGTAGTGACATACATATCCATACACACTCGCATGTATTACATATTGGTCCACTTTCTAATAGTGTAATTAAACTATTATCGATGCTTTTTATAATTATGAATTCATCCAAAATTATTATTCTTTTGGCTTTTCCCGGTTAGGGGTCGCCACAGCGGATCACCTTTCCGCTCATGATTGGCAGTAGAGTTTTACGTGTCGAGTTGCCAGCTTCAGCGACCAACCTTCCACAGAAGGCACACGCACTCATTCCTAGGGCCAATTTAGAGTGTCCAGTCCACCTACAGTGCGTCTTTGGGATGTGGGAAGAAACTGGAGCACCCGGAGGAAACCCACGCAACCACAGGGAGAACATGCAGACTCCGCACAGTAGTCACCCCAGTTGAGGATCCAACTGGAGAACCTCTTGATGTGAGGTGACAATGCTGTGGGTCTGAAGAAGAGGAATCTACCAGTCATGATGCTGCTTTTGAGGAGATTTCTTTTGGGGACATTGTCTTTAGAATGATAGTTTTTGAAATGAGATTGTGCTCAAGTTTCTGAGGTACAGAAAAGGTGGTGCGAGCTCTAGCAGATGGATTCTCCCAGACCTTCTGCTGCCCTTACTGTTTAGTATAAGATGCTCCTACTGTAAGTGCCCCTTTGCTGATTTCCTCAGTGGTGCCTGTGGCTTCTGACAAGCCATCTCAATTGCTTCCTTGTCCCAAGTTAACTGCCTTCTGAGAGAGACAGCAGAACAATGGAGAGGTTAGGTAAAAAGGTTTATATCTCTTACTTTAGCTTTTAGGGTTGTCCGTAATCAGACCCATATGTCCAGGTACTTCTTGGCTCTTCTTTCCTAGGCCTGTCAGGTGGTTTCTGATCTTCCAGACTCTGAAGGAAAAACTTCTGCCTTTTCCCTGTTGGAGACTTTGTCACAGTGGCTCGTCATTCTATTGAGTGTAGCTATGATGCAACAGATGCTTCCTCGAGGGCTGTTGTCAACCTTTGCCTGATGATATTAAGTCTAAGTTGATGCATGCTGCTTTAGCTAATGCGCACTTGTTTGGTGAAGCTTCTGCTTTAAAGGACCACTACGGGCAAAATGATGAAGAAAACGTATATTTTTTATCTTGCCATGATTTACTACACCTCCCAAAGCTGCCTTCAGCAAAATAAGTACTCATTCCTAATTTTATTTTGTTTTTACTCTTGTCTGCCTTCATGGGGGCAGACATGGTGATTCCTTTGGAAAGCTAAATCTGTCCTATAATGCAGACTGTGAGGACAAATAGCCCTACCATTTGTTGTCAGACTAGACTTCCATTCACTTAGAATGGAACTCCTGAAAAAAAACTGCCAAGGGTCTGCAGCTCATGTGTCATTGACTGGTATGCACTGAGTTTTACAAATGTTGTTCCTACTGATGTGCTACACATTCACCGAAAGAAACTTGCAAAAGTGTCAACAAATTACTGAGATAAAAAAGACTTTTCACAAGGAGCAGTTTTGCAAGTTTCAGTTCCTGGCCAAGTTACTCCTCCCATCTCCCCTCCTTCAGTGGGCTACAGTCTCAAGTTTGCTAGATTCAACTATTTAGTCAGCTTTGCATGACCATAGACATAAAGAAAAAATAGCCTGGTGTGCCACTAAAACTGTTCCCTTGTATGTCTCTTCACTTCTGAATAGCAATTCCCAAGAATAAAAAAAAAAGCAAACTCATCAGTCCAGAGTTTAGGCTAGTCTATCCATTTTTTAAAATGTGCACAGTAAAATATTCAACTTGTAATGCATTTTGGCTGCTGACATGGTTATCTTTTACATAGTTATTCTCTTACCTGAACCTATGGTATTTAATGATATATTTTACAACAGTTCTCAGTTTCTTAACGATGACCTCCCAAGCCTCTGATGTGACCTAGTACTTTCTTACTATTGCTTTATGTTTGTCTTAGTTGTATACTTGTTGTGTGTTTCTCATCCTCTCAGCAACAGACTCCTGGAGAAGCATATACTTGTATTTGAAAGAGTACCAGCAGCTGTAGCATAGGTTCATACTAGGCTATCTACCCTAGGGCATTTATAAGCCTAGCCAGAATGTGTTTGGCTTTCGACACCCATTTTAAATTAGTTTTGCTATGCCCTTTTTCGAGGTTAGTATACTGTGCCTCTGTCTAACAGTGACACAGAAGTGATACCCGGGGTAAACCTACGATCTCCCATCCACTCAAGATTCCTCTTGAAGAGAGTCAGTGAGGGACTCTGCCTAACCTGGACTGGGATTTTATTCCAGAGTGAAGGGAGCCTCTGGGTTATAAATCTGTCCTCCAGCATGTCCTATTTATTTCAGGGCTGAGGTTCAAGTCTCTCGAGTGCGTAGCTCGATGGGATTTGGTGCAGCATGTCCATTAATTCCGGGTTGGACATGGCTTTATACGTCAGACAGAGATCGTCTCTGAGCAGGCGGTATGCCACTGAGTAGAGCTGGAGTTTCTTTAACCTGGCAGCATATGGCATCTGTTTGAGCCCTTTGATCCTCTTGGTGAGGTACTTTTGGGGTCTTTCCAGTTGCTGCAGGTGTCTGGTAAGGTACATCCCAAAAGGGGCATTGTACTCAATTATGGGCCTGATGAGTGATGAGTAGAGGCACGATGATCTCCCCTGATCTAGATGTGAATCCCTTCATGATTAGGTGGGCTATATAAAATGTTTTTCTAACCACTTTGGCCACGTGGTTGTCAAATGAGAGATTGCTATCAACTTGGGTCCCCAGGTCCCTAATTACTTCTTCTGTACTTAATGGATTACCACCCATGTGGTAATTTGTGGGCACTTTGTTTTTGCCAAAGGGGATGACTATACACTTTTTGGCGTTTAGCTTGAGGCCATGGCTCTGGCACCAGTTGTCTGTTTCTATGAGGCCCTTTTGGAGGATGCTTGTGTCGGCTGGGGAGTCTTATGGCACCCAGTTTGCAGTCATCTACGAACATGGTCAGCCACAGTCCTTCCGTGTTGGCCTGTACCTCTAAGAAATATAAACCGAACAAGAGAGGTCCCAGGACTGAGCCTTGTGGGACGCCACTTGTAACTGGTTTGGAGTCTGACATGGCTCCAGCAATTCTAACCATGTGGGTTCTGTCCTTAGCCAGTTTCCAACCCATCTAGTGACATAGGGGTTTATATTTAAGCTGGTGAGCTTATCTATAATGCCCGAGTGGGGTATTGTATCGAAGGCTTTTGCGAGGTCCAGGTGGGCTGTCTGGACTACCTTCCCCTCGTCAATGGCCTTGGTGACTGTTTCAAAGAAATCGACCAGGTTTAAGAGGCAGGATCTGCCCTTAACAAAGCCGAACTGGGTAGGATCCAGTGTCTGTAGGTCCCCAATGTCTTTATTTATGAGGTTCATGATGATCCTTTCCATAACTTTGCAGACCAAGCTAGTCAGGCTTATGGGGCGATAAGTTTCCAGGATCCGTTGAGGCACCACCTTTGTGGAGAGGGACCACTGTTGCTGTACGCCACTCTTTGGGTACATATCCTGTAGTAAGGCTGAGACTGAACAGTAGTTTTATGTTTGGGTTTAGCTCTTCTTGGAGTTCATGTAGGACGCAGCCCGGGATACCTTCTGGTCCCATTGATGCTGTGTTTTTTGCTTTGGAGAGGGCGGCTCTTACCTGAGCATCTGAGATGTCAGGGGGGCAGCACTCTGCTGGGATAGATATTTGCCTTTTTGGTGGGTGGGGGGGGAGAAGTTTGCGCTGAACATGTCAGCTAGGATGTTGGCAATGTCTGTGGGTTCAATGTATTATTTTTGTCATTTTGGACTAATTCTGTGCATATCTGGGAATTCCCACCCAGGTTCCTAACATAACTAAAGAAAGCCTTGTGATTATCCTTGGTGTCTGTGCAATTTTTCTCTCGAAGCTGGCCTTAGACGATTTTATGAGTGCCCGTAGTTTTTTGCTAATACTGTTCAGAGATGCCTTCCCTTTTTGAGATTTTGCTCTATCATGTAGTAGATTCCTCCTTCTATTGTATAGTTTGTTTATGGCTGGGGTCCACCAGACAGGACGTCTGCCTTTGGAGGATTGGGTCTTGGTTTTATTTGGGATTGCATGATCCATGCATTCCTGAAGGTGTTCATAGAATGCGTTTATAAAGGATTCTGCGGTCTGGGCTGTATTTTCCACAGGCTCGGGGGCTTTGAAGGATTCCACCTCGGTTTTGAGGAGTGTGAAATTTGCTTTAAAGAAGTTTTTCACTGTGGTTTTCTGGGCAGGGGGTGGGGTCGGGATGTGAATATCCAGTGAGATTAGTTTATGGTCTGATCTTACCAATGAGGGATACACTTCTGGTCTGGAGCATAGAGTCCCCATGTTGGTGATGATCAGGTCCAGTATGTTTTCCCCTCTTCTGGGAGTGGTAACAAGTTGTTCCATAGCATTTGAGTGTATAAATTCTAGGAACCTTTGGGCTAGGGTGTTGGAGCTAGAGTAATGCTCCCAGTCTATGTTTGGGTAGTTGAAGTCGCCCATTATAATGGTGTTTGGAGAGACCTTCATATTTTCCAGTGTTCTCAGGAAGGCCGAGTGGGGTTCCTGGGTTTGGGCGGGTGGTCTGTAGCAGGCTATAAACTGGAAGGCAGTTTTACCCACTGTTAGTTGCACATGGATAGTCTCTGATGCTTCGTGCTGTGCCACCAACCTGGAGGTGTGGGTATCTTTGACAAATATTGATACTCCCCCTCCTTTTGTGGTTCGGTCCAAGTTTTGGGGCCGAAAAGCATGGTATGAGGTATAACCTGGTAGTGCTGGGTGCTCTCGGGAGCCTTGAACCGGGTTTCTGTTACTGCACAGATATAGATGTTCTCCATGCTAAGGAGAGTTTCTAGTGCGTGCATCTTGAGGTTTAGACTTCTGGCGTTGAGTAGCATTACTCTTAGTTTCTTATCCCTTGTGATATCTATGGAGGTGGGTTTGTCTTTTGAGCCTTGCCTAAAAAAGGCACTATGGGGGAAGCAAGAGCCTTTGCCAATATCCGAAAGCCCAGGGGTGACAGGTGCAAGCCGTCCCTAGCGAAGCATCGTGGCTTGTCCAGCATGTCATCCCAGGCTAACAGGCATTGGATCCCCTTTGAATGACACCAATACTTAAGCCAATTGTTGAAATTGATCATCTTGTCTTCATATTGTGGCATCATTCTTGGTGAGGGTAAGATGCTACTTAAGGTCAGGGTCATACCGGCCTGGGCTACTTGCTCAGAGAGCTCCTCTGAAGTACGTCTCAGGTCATTCACACCAGCATGGACAATGACAGAGTCATATTTGTACTTGCCTTGGAGTGACTTTAGTGCTTATGTTATGTGGCGGATCCTAGCGCCCGACAGGCAGCTCACCGTGACCTTCTCCTTGTTCAGCCTGGTGAGCGGGATGTCAGTGTGCCTGACGATAGTCACCTTTTTACAAGTGTATCAGGTGTGTTGTTTAGCCTTAAGGGCTGTGACTGTTCGGCGCACTGGCTCTGTAAGCTATGTGTTGCACGTATTTTGTTTTGGGGTAGCGGTTGCTTGGGTGTCTGCTTTGGAGGTCCCTGCTGCTTAGTCAGATTTTTATTTAGAGCCTCCGAGTATGTCTTTGTGTTTTTATGGGTTTGGTTTGCTGTCGTGGTAGGTCTAGAGACTGGAATTGTAGTGAGCGTGGTTTCCTTCTCCTCCTGACTGGTTACACCAGTACTGAGTTGAGAGAGCTTAGCCTCCAGTTTGGCTATATGGTTGCATCTCTCACATGTGTTGGAATTTGTTGGGAGGAGGAGAGGGTTGTCTGTGTACATGAGGCAGTTGTAACATTGCCTCAAGATTCCCAGATTCACCAGCTGGACCGGAGAGGAGATTGACAACTGACCTTTGGACATGCTAGAATAGTATTGGGAATTCCTTTATAATTGAAAAAAGGGCCAGTGGGGAACAAGGTACTCAAGGCGAGTTTGTGAGGGTGTAGTGCTTTTAATTTTTTAGTGCTGACCTGTATAATTGCTTTAGTGAGCAAGTGCCAGGTAACTTAAATGCAATGTGTTACAGGTAACTTAAATGCAAAAATGACAAACAGTAACTTTCTTTCAAGTGAAACAAGGAAATAAGTACAGTAAGCAATGCAGATATCACTAGGGATCTACAGAAGCGCTGAAAAGCCGCGGTTTAGGTGGAATTAGCGTTTCAGGGAAATAACAAGCAAACAAACAGGCATACAAACAAAGCTAGATTCAGCAGGCCTGGATCTAGTCTTTGCTACAGCAAACAAGGTGTACCAATTTCAGTAAGAAACAGTTCAAATATGCAGGCACTATAAGCCTTCAACCAGAAATTCCCAGCTCAGAAGGGCAGAGTCCAGCCTCTCCTCCCACAAGAGTGCAGACCACGAACCTTCTTCATGTAAAATAACTGGCCTGAAGCCCAAGTCCTTAAACCAGAACTAATATTCTTTTTTAGAATAACAGACACTGAGCCCTCAATCAGCAGTTCCCAACTTAGAAGGATGTAAGCTATCTGTCCTGCCACCACAGTGCAGGCCACAAACCTTCCTAATGTAAAACTGGTTTGAAGCCCAAGTGCTTAATCCAAAAGACTTAGAATGATAGCTACACTTTAATCAAGTTACTACCAGACAGTAATAAATGCAATTGAATATTTTAAAGAATGCTTGGATTAGTGCTCAAGTTATACATACAAAGCTAGATTCAGCAAGCCTTGATCTAGTGTATGCTACAGCAAACAAGGTGTACCAATTTCAGTAAGAAGCAGTTCAAATATGCAGGCACTATAAGCCTTTAACCAGAAATTCCCAGCTCAGAAGGGCAGAGTCCAGCCTCTCCTCCCACAAGAGTGCAGACCACGAACCCTCTTAATGTAAAATAACTGGCCTGAAGCCCAGTGTTTAAACCAGAATTAATACACTTTTAGAATAACAGACACTGAGCCCTCAGTCAGCAGTTCCCAACTTTGAAGGATGTAAGCTACCTGTTCTGCCACAACAGTGCAGACCACAAACCTTCTTAATGTAAAACGACTGGTTTGAAGCCCAAGTGCTTAAACTAAAAGGCTTAGAATGAGTTACACCAAGCAGTAATAAATACAGTTGAGTTACTATTAAGATGACGCAAAAGCAGTGATACCACACTCCAAAACAGTTCACTCAAACATAGTACTGACAAACACAAGGGAATGTATATGTCTGAATCAAGCAGTGATGAAATTGCTAGGGACTTCACTGAGGAAAATTTTACTCTTAATTTCTCCATTTCATAATGCATAACATTCGCACCACACTTACAAAGGCACACCTCCACCTTCCACAAACACAGCAACCCACACCCACACAACCACTACGGTTTCTCCCTTCAGTTATTGCAAACCAAGAATAACACTTTTTAATAAGGATACCTACCAGGCAAGTCTGCATAGTGCACTTGGTCTACCTGCATCATCGCAGCTCCCCCCCCCAGCAACTGCAACATTGCCAGATAAAGCCACTGCTATGGTCCGGTTTCTCCCTACCGTTATTGCAAGCCAAGAATAACACTTTTTAATAAGGATACCTACCAGACAATTCTGCATAGGTGATTGGATATTTACAGTTCTTGTTATTAGCAGATGTCCTTAACAGTTATGTTTTAAACATTGTGACTGGTTATTAACATTTCCTTTTACAGCACATTTGTTACTTTTACTAGTTATTTTTTAAACATTGTTTTGGCTGGCATGCACACCTGCAAGGCTCCCCCAGGCAACTATAGCTTTGTCTATTGCCACTGAGTGGCATAACTTAACAGTATACTTGCTGTATCTTGTCCCAAACAGGTCTGTCTCCACACTGAATACTTGTAAAGTAAGGCCAGTACCATTTACTTGGTGTATTTTGTCCCCAGATGGATTTACCTTCCTTTGTATTACTTGCACACCAAGACCTTAAAGTAGTGTTTCTGCAACTAACTGCTTACACACCTAATTTCTTGCTTCGACCTCTTCCTTGCTTACACTTACAATACAGCTCCAAGGCTTTCACTTCTTATGCTGATTAGTTTTCTTTGCAGTTTTCTGTGAGGCGGTGGGCCAGATCTCTGCCGGCTTTTTCTGGTTATACCTTCCCCCTTTTTGTATCTCCCTCCTCCCCCATGCACATTAACTAGTCTATATTAGTGGGTCTCCTTGAGCGGCACATTTGGTGTAAACAGAAACAAGTGGAACGATACATTAAAGTAAGCCCATTGATATAATTGGAGTTGGTGTTAGCCCTGCTGCTCTCGGGCTCACTCTGCTCCCCTCCCTGCTTCCTATTTCCACCCGCCCCCACTAGTGCTACATTTCAACTGAACTTAGTCACTCCCATCATGCTAACCACCAATCACTGAATCTGCCCCACCCCTGTACCCATTTCCTCCTTTTCCACTATTCCATATCCTGTAAAGCACAGTCTTCCATCTAACTACCTTACAATCACAAACAATGCCTCTCATCATCCACCACACCCACCCCATCCCAAGCAGATTCTCACTCATGACCAAACCATGCCCAAACCCACATACATACATACACCTCTTACAATTGCTCCTAGGTATATCCACACTCCCACTGCTATCACCAACTACCAAAAACAACTTAATTTTATCCATATACCAAGAAAAACTACTTCCACTGACATAACTACAACACACCCTTTTACTCAACTAGTCCCACATCACTACCAAACCTTCTTTATTCACCACTATGCACACAGATCACAGCCATCACACTACCAGTCTCAAACAACTATAAAGAACTTTTAAGACCCTGAGCAAATTACTCAATCTCTATTTTTACCTCAGGTTCTAACTCAATAGCTGCGGTGATATGCACCCAAACCCAGGCCCTGAAAATGTAGGAGCCCCAACCTGAGTGATACCCTACTCTACCGAGACAAATCCACGCTCCTCTTTTTAAATTTAAATGTTAGGTATACTAAACAAGTCCACGACCTTCATGCATTACTCTCATTTTATCAACCTGAGATAGTCATACTAACAGAAAATTGGCTTAAACCAGGCAACCACAACAATGAAATCACCCCACCAGGTTACAGTATAATTCGTAGTGATAGAATAGGTAAAAAAAAAGGGGGGGGGTGTTGCTGTAGTGTATAAATCTCACATCATCCTTGAGAAAGTAGACATAACAACCCTAGACCTCATAAAGTTGAACTCACTCTAACAAAACTAAAACTTAATGATAATAAATGCATAAACATCATAGGGTGCTACATCCCTCCAGGCAACAATATCCCTATTACAGAAAAACTCCTAGATCTAACTCCCTCCCCCAGGAAAGCATAGTATTAGAAGACCTTAATACTGACTGGCAAAACTGTTCCAGTCATAAGCCACTCTCCCATATTAACCTACATGGCCTAACCCAACTCCTCACTTCTCCCCACAAGAACAGACAAGAGAACCACACATCAAGTCCACTCTCTAGATTGGATACTTTTATCCCACCCATCACTGATATCCCTAGCAGGATGTCTACCAGACACCAAGTAGTTACCAAGCCACATTCTTACTCGGATTAAAATCACCACAACTAACCCAAATATCTACATGCCTAATTAGAAACAAAAAAACACTTTAACTGCTTCAGCTTTATAAACAACCTAAAATGTGCAACTGGACCCCCTTAAAAAACTTATCTCTTGATGAAGTTGTACTATATTTCAATACTACCTTCTTAAAACACCCTTAGTCATCACGCCCCCTCCAGAACAACAAGAATGAAAACTAAATATGCCCCCTGGTTAGCCCCAGACACAAAATCCCTCCTCAAAAAAGGAAACTAGGCCTGGACCAACTACCTAAACAGTAAATCCCAATTGCACAAACAAATATATGTTGAACTACATAACAAAGCCAAAAAACTCACCAAAACAGACAACATCTTGCTACCAAAAGTTACAGGATAAGCACAGGAACAACCCACAAAAATTCTGGGCAGCAATCAACTCTATTCTACAACCAGGTAAAACAACTACCCCAACCCCAAAAATAGATGATAACCAAGAAGACATCCCCACACAATTTAATAAATACTTTACGGAAACCATCCAAACCCTTGTAAAAAACAAAAAACCCTATGACAACATCCCCATCCCTGCAAATCCACCCCTCACCCCCAACTAACAATTGTCTCTTCAGCTTCCACCCAGAACCAACCAAATCCATTGAAAAACTACTCTGCAAGCTTAAACCAATGTCTCTTGCTGCAGGTAAATTACCCGCTGAATACCTCCACCTGGCTGCAGAAGCCATATCGTATCCTGTCTCCATCCTAATTAACAGGTCCATCTCCGAGTGTATAGTACCCAAGCTATGGAAAATAATCACGTATCATCCCTCTACATAAAGGGGGAACCTCCCTGGAACTCAGTAACTACTGCCCTATAGCCATACTACCCCTTTTATCTGAAATTTTAGAGAGGGTAATACACAAGCAACTACATCCTTCTACATAAAGGGGGGACCTCCCTGGAACTCAGTAACTACTGCCCTATAGCCATACTACCCCCTTTATCTAAAATTTTAGAGAGGGTAATACACAAGCAACTAATGAAATATCTCCTAGAAAATAATCTAAAAGCAACACAACAACATGACTTTAGACACTTCCATAGCACCTCCACCGCACTAAGAGAATTCACCAACATTGTCAATACTTACAGAAACAATGGACTCCTTGTATCTGCCACCTTCCTTGACTTGTCCAAAGCATTCAATATGGTTAACCACAATAAACTCCTTCTTTCACTAGCAACTCTAAACCTTACCACCCCTGCCATCTCCTGGTTCAAAAACTACCTAGAGGGAAGGAAACAAGCTGTTATGTGGAAAAAAACAACTCTTCCCCCTCCCTACCAGTCTCCCTAGGAGAACTCCAAGACTCCATCCTGAAGTCAACTCCTCGTTGGTCAGATCCGACCATAAGCTAATCACCCTAGATAGCCACATCCTGCCCTCACCCCTCATTAAGGAAACCACAGTAAAAAGTTTCTCCAATGCCAACTTCATGCTTCTTCAGACAGAAGTGGCGAACTTCATGACACCCATGGAGATGGACAATAAAGTTAATAATGGGTGATGTAGGGTGGTAGTAAGAAACTGTATTTCCTGGTTTGCAAGAATTGTCACAACAGTTGCTAATCCTTAAATTCCCCCAATGTACCTGTATTTTCCTGTAGGGTTGGAAGTATTTTGAATGCACTAATAATTGTAGAGGGAGACTGTTCCACCCTCCCATATGTCAATCACAGCAGGCATGCCCATTCCTGCCGAACTTGGTGGTGGGTTAATACACTTCAATTTCGCCAATAAATAAATATATTTAACCATCCTGTAAACTTGGTCTTTGTTAATTCGTAACTTCATTCTATTCAAAGCTTTTGGTATTACAAAAAAAAAAATGACCATAACTGCAAGCACATCCAATGGGTCTGTATTAGTTTTCCGAAATTGCATTGCACCGAACTCCTAATCATAAACCCTAATTCAGCAAAAATCGTTTCAGCGATTCGCTTTATTTACTAAGGGCAAGGAAATACTTGCCCTACAGCACAATGGACTGACAACTAAGCAAACTGAACCCACCCAAGTGGGGCACTTCACCCCCTCAACCCCCAGATGTGGGAGGCCTGTGCCTCGTCAACTATATATACCAACTCTAAGCTCACACTACAGCGGAGAAAAAGGCAAAGTCGTGCTATAGGTTGGAATGTGTGTACAGGGAAAACTACTCATGTACCAACTCTTTTGCTCAACGTTTTCTGGAATTCATAAATTCCAACATCTTGGATCAACTTATCCACACCCCACCAGGGGCAGCAATATCCTAGACATGGTCATTACCAACATGGGCAACCGGTGTTCCACATCAGAGGTCAATTTCTTGGTCAGATCCGACCACAAGCTAATCACCCTAGACATCCACATCCCACCCCCACCTGCCATTAGCGAAACCACCGTAAAAAATTTCTCCAAAGCCAACTTCACGCTTCTTAAGACAGAAGTGGAAAACTTCACTACACCCATGCAGACAGACAACAGAGGTATGACTGCTGAATCCTACACAAATGCACTCTACAGGCACTTACACGAGGGCATGGATCATGCTATCCCAAACAGAACCAAGAAGCTATCCTCCAAAAAAAGGAAGCAAATCTGGTGGTCCCCTGCCATAAACAAACTGTACAACAGAAGGAAGAAACTGTTGCAAAAGAGAGTAAACTCACATGAGTGGTGGAGCTCCCTGATCAGTCTAAGTAAGAAGCGGAGATCTTTTATAAGAGCCTCCAAAGCTAGCCATGAAAACAAAATCGCCACCGATTCTAAGGACAACCACAAAGCATTCTATAGGTATGTCAAGAATCTCAATGGCAACACCCAGATCTGCTCTGAGTTACAGCACAACGGCACCAAAATTACAGAACCAACTGATATTGCCAACATCCTGGCAGATAGGTTTAGTGCTAACTTTACCCCCCCCCCCCTCACCCTCTAAAGGGCCCATATCTGTACAGGAAGAATGCAGAGTCCCTGTAATCACAGCTACACAGGTAAAAGCTGCACTCTCTAAAGCCAAAAACACAGCATCCATGGGACTGAACAATGTTCCAGGCTGCGTTTTACACTAACTTCAGAACAAACTGGCTCGCCAACACTGATCCCGGGAACTATCGCCCTATTAGCCTGACGAGCCTGGTCTGCAAGGCCATGGAATGCATCACCATGGAACTCATAAACAAAGACATTGGTAATCTCCAAACTGTGGACCCCACCCAGTTCAGGTTTGTGAAAGGCAGATCATGCCTCCTGAACCTATTCGATTTTTTTGAGGCAGTCACCAAAGCCGTAGATGAGGGTAAGGTGGTTCACACAGCCTATCTTGACCTCGCCAAGGATTTTGACACTATCCCCCATTCTGGAATTATAGCTAAACTCACTAAACTAGGTATAAAGCCCTATGTCACAAGATGGGCTGCCAAATGGCTCACTGACGGAACCCACACTGTAAAAGTTGCCGACTCCAAATCTGACTTCAAACCAGTGACAAGTGGAGTACCACAAGGTTCAGTCCTGGGACCTCTCCTGTTTAGTATCGACTTCTCTGAAGTACAGGCCAACACAGAAGGCCTCTAGCTAACGATGTACGCAGATGACTACAAACTAGGAGCCATAGTATAGTCCCCAAATGATGTGGACATCCTACAGAAGGGCCTCGCTGACACAGATGCCTGGTGTCAGAGCCATGGCCTCAAGCTCAATGCCAAAAAGTGCATTGTCATCCCCTTTGGTAAAAACTCTGTACCCATGAACTACCACAGGCAGCAGTCTACTTAACACCGAATGTGTGATAAGAGGCCTTGGGACCCAGATGGACAGTAGTCTTCTTTGATGATCAGATCGCCACAGTAGTCAGGAAGTCCTTCTACGTGGCAAACCTCATCACAAAAGGGTTCTCATCCAGGAAAAAGAGGTCAGTGTTCCCCTCTACTCGACATTCATTAGACCCATTATAGAGTACAAAGCCCCTTTTGGAATGTACCTCACAAGACCTCTGCAGCAGCTGGAAAGGCCACAGAACTATCTCGCAAAGAGGATTACTTGCCTCAGACAGATGCCGTACACTGACAATCTCAAAAAAAACTCCAGCTTTACTCGGTAGCATATCGCCTACTCAGAGGTGAGTTCTGCCTAACATATAAAGCTTTGTCAAACCCAGAGCTGTTGGACATGCTACACCTAAAGAAATCCAAGTGCCTCAGAGATACATGCTCTAGGGACCTAAACCTTGTTACCACAATAACCAGGACATGCTGGAAGGATAGATTCCTGTCCCAGAAACTTTCCATGCTCTGGAACAAGCTACCCATCTATGTTAAGTAAATTTCGTCATTAGCAGTCTTCAAGAAAACTCTTCGAGTGGATGGGAAATAGGAAATATGCCCTGGGAATCAGTTCTGTGGCTCTGCTCAACAGTGGCACAGGAAAATAACTTTCTTGGGTGGCATAAGCCAGGGAACCTTGTTGCTTAGACTTACTTAGGCCCTTGGGCTGATAGCCTAGTACCTACCTATGAACCTATTATTAGACTAAATACAATATTATGTAGCATTAAAATGCAATGACATAAGGGTGACAGTTCATTATTTACTCAAAGCAAATGGAAAATTTCAAAGTGGATAAAGAGGAGGAGGGGAAGAGAAGAAAAAGAGTGAGAAAAAGTATTTGTTAGAAGTAATAATTAGGGTAGATATGGGAAGCAGGAGAAAAAATGAGTAAAAGTAACATTACAAGTAAGAGAAATTAAACCAAGGAAAAGAAGAAATAACATGGACAACAAGATTTACAGCTGCAAACTGTCAAGTGGATTGGTAGCAGGTGTCATAAAACTGGGTGGAGAAATGTTTGGTGACTTTGAACAAACAGATTT
Source organism: Protopterus annectens (assembly GCF_019279795.1). Lineage (NCBI taxonomy): Eukaryota > Metazoa > Chordata > Ceratodontiformes > Protopteridae > Protopterus > Protopterus annectens. The sequence continues at coordinate 637,882,398 of NC_056737.1, forward strand.
GTCCACATTAACCGTATGTGTGTGAGTGTGTGTGTATATAGATATATATATATATATATATATATATATATATATATATATATATATATAATGTATATGTATGTATGTGTGTGTGGTATAAAAGAACTATAAAGCAAATCTGCACTGATACCTGCATGCTGCCCTGCTGAGGGGGACACTTGTGCAAGTGCAGTGGACTGGCTCCAGTAGGAAGGGATGGCCGCATACCTCTCAACATCATAGAACAAGAAATCTGGACCAGGCCGTAAATAATAGGGGACAAAAGGCCATAAATTGGGACAATTTATAAATATTGCACTTACAAACTTAGAAAGTTGAAAAACAGGTTTTGCATTTGAGTGAATTTTCTTAAGGATATGAAGTCTGAAAATCAAATGCCTGTCAATTTTCTGACTTCAGTGTTCAATGATTTGCCAGTGATTTGACAAAAAACTGCAATTTTTTGAAAAACAGACAAAATCTGGACCTTCTGCAAAAATCTGTACTGTTGAGAGGTATGGATGGGAGTCTTGAACCAACACCCATCAATCATTTTCTTTTGTGTGCCAAAGCCATTACAGCAGTGTTTTGCAGAGAGGTGAGAAAAACCTTAAATTTGACTGGTATGTTTATTTTATTTTACATTTGTTGACTGGGAGAGTCCAACTGGATTACAAGCCCATTTTTCAGTGGAGGCCTGGGGAGAAAAGCTCCAAGAGAACAATTTTTTTACAAAACATAGTTTTAAGGACAGACGTTTGACATACAATTTCCATAGAAGAGACTTTGACATACATATTAGCTAACAGATAGGATACATTCATTCTCATCAATATAATACATTTTAGAAGATATTCCTAAGTTTAGGATTCCTGTGATAGTAAAAGCAGAGAGACGTAGAATAAGGCTCTGAGAGAGCAGATGATGCTCGCTATAGTTGAGAAGGATAACAAATTGATTCACTATATGTCTTTGCCTGGTTTTAGTTGAGAAGGATGCCAAATTGATTTACCATATGTCTTCTGGTTTTAGTTGCTTATGGAAAGCACAGCATTGCTGGGGTAGTTTTGCCTAACTCCTGGAGAGATGGGATGAGCAGTAGATTAACAGTCCTAAGTGGATATAGTACTATGATTGGTTGGCTTAGCAGAGTTACTTAAGTTAGGTGAAGTGTTAGCAGAGCTACTTAAGTTAGGTGAAGTGTTCTAATGAGACTTTTAGCCGGGGGGGATACAGGAGCACAGATGATTATTGAAAAAGTGAGTTTTAACAAGTTTCTTGAACTGTGATGGGGATTTGTTGTCAGTTATGTGGGCAGGAAGGGAGTTCCAGCTTTTTTCTATACATAGGCTGTAGACAGACTTGCTTCATTGTTATATTTGGTTACTTTGAGGAAGTTTTGTGTGCTAGACCTCAAGGGCTTGATGTTGTATAGGGTTGCAAAAGATTTTGTAGGGCAGGGGTGTTTTCAGAGTTATGTATTACTTTGTGGGCTAATGATAGTTGATTGAGTTGTAGTAGTGGTAGTTCTAGCCAGCTGAGTTTTTTTAGGCATTCACAGTGATGTGTTCTGATGGGAGAGGTTGTAGTGAATTTGGCTATCTTATTATAACAACTATCAGGTTTGTTTAGGTCAGATTTGTGGAAATTTGTAAGCACAGGGGAGGCAGAGAGTAGGGTGGATAGTAAGTGAGTCCTCGCAATTCTAGTTTTGGAGTGGTCCGTGAGGAATTTTTTATTGCGATACAGTAGGCCAAATTTTGTATGTACTTTTTTATGGTTATAGAAATATGTAGGTAAAATCTAAGATGATTATCTATTTCAACCCCTAATAGTTTGGTATGATTTGTGGGGGTGATTGCGGTCTTGTTAAAGGAGGAGATGAAGAAAGAATCAGTGGGAGGTGTGGCTCTGTGGGAGCTAAAGAGTACTAGCTTTGTTTTACTTGGGTTCAGAATGAGCCTTTGGTTTGTAATCCTTCTGCTAGGGAAAAGCATTCTTGAGTTAAGGAGTGAAGGATGTCCATTGATTTGGCTGCACATATTATGGTGGTATCATCTGCATATTGCACTATTGAGGCTTTAGGAGTACTGTTTGGGAGCTGATTGGTGAAGAGGGTAAAAAGAAGTGGCCCCAAGATGGAGCCTTTGGGTACTCCTAGGGAGACCGGTAGGGAGGGGGAGAGTTGTTTTTTCCACATAACAGCTTGTTTCCTTCCCTCTGGGTAGTTTTTGAACCAGGAGATGGCAGGGGTGGTAAGGTTTAGAGTTGCTAGTGAAAGAAGTTTATTGTGGTTAACCATATTAAATGCTTTGGACAAGGAGTCCATTGTTTCTGTGAGTATTGACAATGTTGGTGAATTCTTTTAGTGCGGTGGAGGTGCTATGGAAGGGTCTAAAGCCATGTTGTCGTGTTGCGTTTAGATTATTTTCTAGGAGATATTTCATTAGTTGCTTGTTACCCTCTCCTATCCCTTAGATAAAGGGGGTAGTATGGCTATAGGGCGGTAGTTACTAAGTTCCAGGGAGGTTCCCCCTTTATGTAGAGGGATGATATGTGATATTTTCCATAGTTTGAGTACTATGCACTCTGAGATGGACCTGTTAATTAGGATGGAGACAGGATATGATATGGCTTCTGCAGCCAGGTGGAGGTATTCCGCGGGTAATTTACCTGCAGCTAGAGACGTTGGTTTGAGCTTGCGGAGTAGTTTTTCAATGGATTTGGTTGGTTCTGGGTGGAAGCTGAACTTGAGGCAATTGTTAGTTGGGGGTGTGGGGTGGATTTGCAGGGATGGGGATGTTGTCATAGGGTTGGTTGTTTGTAAGGGTCTGGATGGTTTCCGTAAAGTATTTATTAAATTGTGTGGGGATGTCTTCTTGGTTATCATCTATTTTTGAGGTTGGGGTAGTTGTTTTACCTGGTTGTAGAATAGAGTTAATTGCTGCCCAGAATTTTTGTGGGTTGTTCCTGTGCTTATCCTGTAACTTTTGGTAGCAGGATGATGTCCTTCAAGGATGCATCTGCAGTCCTAACAAATGGGTTGTCCTGTCCACAGGCAGCCCTTCGGTCGGCCGGATTCCAAAGTCTGGGTCTGGCCTCGGCTGATGTCGCACTTCACCCGACGTCATAGCTGCAGTTCTTCGGGTATAAAGGTATCAGCCGACGCCATTTTCCTCAGTCTTTCTTGCCGCGTGGCGCCCGAAGCAGAAGCTGTTCGCAAGTGCCGGTCGGTCAGAACCAGAGATTACTACTACCGAAGACTTCTAAAAAGCTAAGTACCCCGTTGGGGACTCTTTCTTGCCTCAGCCGATGTCAGAAAAAGTGAATAACTGTTTGTCTGTTTTGGTGAGTTTTTTGGCTTTATGTAGTTTAACATATATTTGTTTGTTCAATTGGAGTTTACTGTTTAGGTAGTTGGTCCAGGCCTTGTTTCTCTTTTTGAGGAGGGATTTTGTGTCTGGGTCTAACCAGGGGGCATATTTAGTTTTAATTCTTGTTGTTCTGGAGGGAGCATGATGATTAATGGTGTTTAAGAAGGTAGTATTGAAATATAGTACAGCCTCATCAAGAGGTAGGTTTTTAAGGGGGGGTCCAGTTGCACATTTTTAGGTTGTTTATAAAGCTGAAGCAGTTAAAGTGTTTTTTGTTTCTAATTAGGCATGTAGATATTTGGGTCAGTTGTGGTGATTTTGATCTGAGTAAGAATGTGGCTTGGTAACTACTTGGTGTCTGGTAGACACCCTGCTAGGGATATCGGTGATGGGTGGGATAAGAGTATCCAATCTAGAGTGAATTGATGTTTGGTTCTCTTGTCTGTTCTTGTGGGGGGAAGTGATGAGTTGGGTTAGGCCATGTAGGTTAATATAGCAATAACCCACGCCTGGGTGTGGGTAATGCTGGATTTACCCACGGTTGGCGTGGTTTGGTCCCGAGGGACCAAACAAAGCCAACCGTGGTAAATACAGCATTACCCACCAGAAGTGGTTATTGCTATTATACTATGACATTATTTAAGAAAAGAAACTATTACTTTTCTTAAATAATGGCATAGTATAATGCCTGTTTACTGCCCTTCCGCAGATGTCTGGCATCCGCGGCAGTTCTGATGTACTGCGCCTGCGGTACATCAGAGTTGAGCAAAGCAACGGAGAAAGCAAGATCTCCGTTGCTTTTTTACTGTTTCGCTATGTTAAATGGGTTTAACATAGCGAGACAGTTAAAATAAGCAACGGAGATGTCCGTTGCTTATTTTAACTGTCTCGCTATGTTAAACCCATTTAACATAGCTAACAGTAAAAGCAACGGAGATCTTGCTTTCTCCATTGCTTTTTTAAAACCTGTCTCGCTAAGTTAAATGGGTTTAGCATAGCGAGACAGCTTTAAAATAAGCAACGGAGATCTCCGTTGCTTATTTTAAAGCTGTCTCGCTATGTTAAACCCATTTAACATAGTGAGACAGTGTTTTAAAAGTAGAGTTATACTAATGGAAAAAAGTCCGGGCGACCGGACCTTTTTCCATTAGTATAACTCGATTTACAATGTGCACGCTGGCCAATCAGCGTGCACGTTTTGGGGTGGTCATGGTATAATATGGGAGAGTGGCTTATGAATGGAACAGTTTTGCCAATCAGTATTAAGGTCTCCTAATACTATGCTTTCCTGGAGGAGGGGGTTAGATATCCATTCTAGGAGTTTTTCTGTATTGGGAATATTGTTGCCTGGAGGGATGTAGCACCCTATGATGTTGATGCGTTTATTATCATTAAGCTTTAGTTTTGTTAGAGTGACTTCAACTTTGAGGTCTAAGGTTATGTCTACTTTCTCAAGAATGATGCGAGATTTATACACTACAGCAACACCCCCCCCCCTTTTTTTTTTACCTATTCTATCACTGCGAATTATATTGTAACCTGGTAGAGTGATTTAATTGTTGTGGTTGCCTGGTTTAAGCCACGTCTCTGTTAGTATGACTATCAGGTTGATAAAAGGAGAGTAGTGCATGAAGGTCGTGGACTTTTAGTATACTTAACATTTAAATTTAAAATGAGGAGCGTGGCTTTGTCTCTGTGGAGTAGGGTATCATTCAGGTTGGGGCTCCTAGATTTTCTGGGCCTGGGTTTGGGTGTGTATCACCGCAGCTAATAAGTTAGGTTCTGAGGTAAAAATAGAGTTTGAGTAGTTTGTTTAGGGTCTTAAAGTTCTTTATAGTTGTTTGAGACTGGTAGTGTGATGGCTGTGATCTGTGTGCATAGTGGTGATTAAAGGTTTGGTAGTGATGGACCAGTTGAGTGAAAGGGTGTGTTGTAATAATGTCAGTGGAAGTAGTTTTTCTTGGTATATGGATAAAATTAATTTGTTTTTGGTGGTTGGTGATAGAAGTTAGCAGTGGGAGTGTGGGTACACCTAGGAGCAATAGTAAGAGGTGTATGTATGTGGGTTTGGGTAGTTTGGGCATGGCTTGGTCATGAGTGAGAGATCTGCTTGGGATGGGGTGGGTGTGGTGGATGATGAGAGGTGCTGTGATTGTAAGGTAGTTAGATGGAAGACTGTGCTTTACAGGACATGGAATAGTGGAAGAGAAGGAAATGGGTACAGGGGTGGGGCAGATACAGTGATTGGTGGTTAGCATGATGGGTGCGGCTAAGTTCAGTTGAAATGTAGCACTAGTGGGGCCGGGTGGGAATAGGAAGCAGGGAGGGGAGCGGAGTGAGCCCAAGCGCAGCGGGGCGAACACTAACTCCAATTATATCCATGGGCTTACTTGTTTCTTTTCTTTGTACACCAAATGTATCATTCCACTTGTTTCTGTTTACACCAAATGTGTTTGTTTGGCTGTAATGCACTAGTTTAATTTATTTATACTGATGCAGTCACACTGAAAAAGGTCTGGGGAAGCTTCCTCACCACAAGCAGGCCAAAAGATAACTTTCAAAAGGGTGCTACTCAAGGAGACCCACTAATATAGACTAGTTAATGTGCATGGGGGAGGAGGGAGTTAGAGGAGGGAGATACAAAATGGGGGAAGGTATAACCAGAAAAAGCTGGTAGAGATCTGTCCTCACAGAAGACTGCAAAGGAAAGTAATCAGCATAAGAAGTGGAAGCCTTGGAGCTGTAATGCAAGTATAAGCAAGGAAGAGGTCGAAGCAGGAAATGAGTGTAAGCAGTTAGTTGCAGAAACATTACTTTAAGGCCTAGGTGTGCAAGTAATACAAAGGAAGGCAAATCTATCTGGGGGACAAAATACACCAAGTAAATGGTACTTGCCTTACTTTACAAGTATTCAGTGTGGAGGCAGATCTATTTGGGATAAGGTAGAGCAAGTATATTAAGTTATGACACCCAGTGGCAATAGACAAAGCTATAGTTGCTTGGGGGGGCCTTGCAGGTGTGCATGCCGGCCAAAACAATGTTTAAAAAATAACTAGTAAAAGTAACAAATGTGCTGTAAAAGGAAATGTAAATAACCAGTCACAATGTTTAAACTTTAAAACATAACTATTAAGGACCACATCTGCTGTTAACAAGAACTGTCAATATCCAGCCACCTATGCAGACTTGTCTGGTAGGTATCCTTATTAAAAAGTGTTATTCTTGGCTTGCAATAACTGTAGGGCGAAACCGGACCGTAGCAGTGGTTTTATCTGGCAATGTTGCAGTTGCTGGGGGGGGGGGGGGGGGCAAGCTGCAATGATGCAGGTAGACCAAGTGCGCTATGCAGACTTGTAGGTATCCTTATTAAATAGTGGTGTTCTTGGCTTGCAATAACTGAAGGGAGAAACCGTAGCAGTTGTGTGGGTTGCTTTGTTTGTGGAAGGTGGCGATGTGCCTTTTTAAGTGAGGTGCAAATGTTATGCATTATGAAATGGAGAAATTAAGAGTAAAATTTTGGTCAGTGAAGTCCCCAGCAATTTCATCACTGCTTGATTCAGACATATACATTCCCTTGTGTTTGTCAGTACTATGTTTGAGTGCATTGTTTTGGAGTGTAGTATCACTGCTACAGCTGCTGGTACTCTTTCTATACAAGTATATGCTTCTCCAGAAGTCTGTTGCTGAGAGGATGAGAAACACACTACAAATATACAACTAAGACAAACTACATAAAGCAATAGTAAGAAAGTATTAGGTCACATCAGAGGCTTGGGAGGTCATTGTTAAGAAACTGAGAACTGTTGTAAAATTTATCATTAAATACCATAAGTTCAGGTTATACTATAAGAGAATAACTATGTAAAGATAACCATGTCAGCAGCCAAAATGCATTACAAGTTGAATATCTGACTGTGAATATCTGAGTTTGCTTTTTTTTTTTTTTTATTCTTGGGAATTGCTATTCAGAAGTGAAGAGACATACAAGGGAACAGTTTGTGGCACACCAGGCTATTTTTTTATTTCTATTGTCATGCAAAGCTGACTAAATAGTTGAATCTAGCAAAGCTGGAAATGTGAGACTGTAGCCCACTGAAGGAGGGGAGATGGGAGGAGTAACCTGGCAAGGAACTGAAACTTGCAAAACTACTCCTTGTGAAAAGTCTTTTTTATCTCAGCAATTTGTTGACACTTTTGCAAGTTTCTTTCAGTGAATGTGTAGTACATCCGTAGGAACAACATTTGTAAAACTCAGCGCATACCAGTCAATGACACATGAGCTGCAGACTCTCAAACGTGGTAGTTTTTTTCAGGAGTTCCATTCTAAGTGAATGGAAGTCTAGTCTGACAACAAATGGTAGGGCTATTTGTCCTCACAGTCTGCATTATAGGACCGATTTAGCTTTCCAAAGGAATCAAAATCTCTGCCCCCATGAGGGCAGACAGAGTAAAAACAAAATAAAATTAGGAATGAGTGCTTATTTTGCTGAAGGCAGCTTTGGGAGGTGTAGTAAATCATGGCAAGATAAAAAAAATATGTTTACTTCATCATTTGCCCGTAGTGGTCCTTTAAAGCCCTTCAGGATAAGGGAAAGGCTTTACAGGAACTTAAAACACGTGTTCATTTCTCCTGTATCTACATTTTGGAGAAATTACTCCAATAAGCCAGCCTTTGTTCATAGGTAGTTTCGTCCTCTTTCCAAGGATAAAAATGGTAGAAAGCGGGCTCCTCTTGCTAAAGCTACTCAAACTTCTGTGCCTTAGTCACCTTTTCTTGGCAGGTGCTGTATGACTATCCTGTTCTTCCCAGTCAGTTTCCTCTTTCTTTCTCTCTTCCTGTTTGGTTAAATATTACTCAGGACTCCGTGGTTCTGTCCATTGCCCACCATAGGCATTTCATGGTCTTGGAAACCTCTTCCCTCTTTTAGGTTCATAGCTTAGTACTAGACTAACTGCCCTTGTGAGCCATTTTAAGCCTAGCCAATTACCCCCTGAGAGAATCAAACCCTGCACCTTGTGTCTGTAAGGTAAACACTTTATCCATTATGCCAGCCTCCCACCCCTCAGGAACAGTTGGCCTTCTTTCCATGCGTCCTTCTTTATCTCTTGACTCGTGGTACTATTCAAGAGGTTCCAGTGTCCCAAAAGGAGGATGGGGTTCACAGACTTTAGATGTAGGATGAGAAGCAGCATTTGTCTCCCTAAAGGTGCAGGGGGAGTGGTCACCTCGTCAACAAAAAACACATGTCAGAGATGAGAGCTCTTCTGCTGTCTCTTCGGGCTTTTCATCATCTCTTCTCCCCAGGGCCTCCTCAGTACCACCACATTGATGTGGTATGTCAACAAACAGGGGAGGACAAAGTCTTATCTTCTTTGCTGGTTGGCGCTGTTAGGGTGGGAACTTGGTATCCAGTATCTAGTGACTCTCTTCGGGCAGTTTAAATTCCCTTAGGTCAAAACATTCTGGCAAATTCTATGAAAAGGTTCATAACTCTCTCCCATGAGTGGATGCCTCCCAGGGATTTTTTTTTTTTTTGGACATTGCCCACTAGTGGGGTACTCCTGGTACTCCTCAAATAGATTTGTCTCCTCTCTGAACAGACAACTTCTGTCTTTTGGCCAGCGCCCCAGGTCCTCTGGTTGGAAGGTGGATGCCCTATCCTTTTCTTGGAAAGGGATGTTTCTTTATGCCTTCCATCCCTTTCTCATTCCACAAATCCTGTTCATAATTCAACAGGATGCTCCCCAAATCTTTTTGGTGTATTCCGTTTTAGCCGAGATATCACTAATTCCCTCTTCTTCATTTAGCCAAGTGTAGTCATCATGGGTTACCACACAGGATGGACCTACTCGCACAAGACAAGGTGTTTCCACAGACACCTTTATTTCTGAAGATGTGCTTAGGGTCCTGCAGGAGGCCAGGAAGCCCACTACTAGGAAATGTTACTTAGGAAACCTTTTCCATTTGGATGTTTGGTGTATGGTAACCGGGATCCACTTTCTGTGAATGTTCCGTTTGGTTCTTTATTTGTGAATTCCTCAATGCTGGGTTGGATTATTCTTCAGTTCAGGCCAACCTATCGGCGATCTTTGCTTGTCTGCCTTTATCATCTCCTTTAGCTTCTAGGTTTGAATGTAAACGATTCCGTAAAGGTATCCTTCATGTTAGGCCTCCCAGGAAGCTTGTTTCTCCTTCCTCGGATTTTAATTTTGTTTTAGAAAAATTGATCCAGCTCCTTTTCATCATGCAGCTTCAGCTTCCTTGCAACATTGCTGTTGGAAGAATGTACTTTGGTTAGCCGTTGCTTCTGCCAGGTGGGTGTCTGAGCGCCAAGTCCTTTTGGCTTGTCCTTCCTTTCATCCTAGGTCCTTAGGCTTGGCGGTGTCCAAACAGACCATTTCTTTTCAGATCTCTAAAGCCATTTCTTTGTGCTATTTCTTTCATAGTAAGAGCCTTCCTTCTGTTAAGGCTGATTCTGCTAAAGCTGTGGATTCTTCTGGTGCCGCCCCCCAAGAGTTTGGGATTCTAACACTATTCTTGAGGCAGATACTTGGGCTTCTGTGCATATATTTACCAATCACTGCAAGTTGGATGGAATCTTGAGCTAGAGCTCATTTTGCTAGGGCCATCCTTCGTAGATTCAGAGAGAGCTGTGCTGGTCCTTCCTCTTCCCTCTCTCCTTTTTGAGCTTTGGCACTCCATCTGTTGTAATTGTAATGAATACTGCCACAGCTTGGCACTCTACCTATTGTAATGAATACTGCCACAGCTTGGCACTCTACCTATTGTAATGAATACTGCCACAGCTTGGCACTCTACCTATTGTAATGAATACTGCAACAGTAAAATGGCAGGACAAAGTACAGTTGTGGAAAATTTTACCATAATGGTAGATGTCCTCTTCACTGTTGCAGTATTCACGCTCTCCTTCCTCCCCCTGGTCTGTTTCTCTTCTGAATGTACCGATTTACCTTTATTTTTATTATTTATTTATTTTTACATTTGTTAACCAAGTCAGTCTGTCTGGGTTCTTGGAAGACCTTTTTCAGCAGAGACCCCAGGAGAAAAGCTCCCCAAAAAAGTTTTTAAGTAAACAGTAACAAAGATAAACACAGATCACATTTTAAGTATACATACTTCTGAAGTAATTTCGTAACATGCAATAAAGAAATATATAGAATGGATAGAAATACAATACATGTATGGAAATTTTCATGTAGTATGGCAAGAAACTAAGCAGAAATATGGCAAGACTAAGGTCAATACATTGCTGAACCAAGGTACTAGGCATGAAGTAAGTAAATATACAGATAAAGTTGTTAGACTGGCATTCTTACTAGGCCTGTCACCTCTGAGGATGGTACTTCAAGCATCTTTATGCTGTATACTGCGAGAGAAGTGTACATGTGACACACAGAATACTTAAACAACCTTTTTTCTTTGGTATGCTGGCTGTATGTCGGGCCGCCTTTGGCAGGGGATCCCTATTGTAATGAATACTACAACAGTGAAGAGAAAGGGCATCAACTGTTATGGTAAGATTTTACACAACTGGACTTTGTCTTGTTGTTGTAATATAGATTTACTGAATTCTTCTTTTGGCTTTTCCTGGTTGTTATGCTGCAAAAAAGCAGTGGACAGTTAATTTCATGCGTGTAATTTTTAAGCAATCAAATATGCATTAAACAAATTAATCTACTGCAAAGATGTCTGTATTAAAGTTCACAGAAAAAATCCGTGTGGTGTTTTTTGTGAACTCTTCATTGTGTATACAGCTTTTTTCTTTGCATCACCTAACAAATGTGCACACTAACCACATTTCCTTTTCTCCTCTCTCCTCTGCGTTCTACTCCTTTTTCCACAAGTTTTCTATTTTATTCTCTTACTCATAAATGTTAAATTGTAACTTATTTTTAAGCCTCAACGTGTATGCCTGTTGGTCCTGTATTAATATTTTTGCTGTAGTATAGCTGCTTAATGTCCATATTGTAGTTTTTAAGCTTTACATTTTTCTGTGTTGTATAAAACTGCCTATTTTGTAACTGGAGCATTTCTTCCCAGGACTCTGCTTTAAAGGGGCTACCACAGCCCTGTCAGACTACCCCTGTCAACAAAAGCAATAAATAAAATTTGCTTGCTTTCTTTGTACTTAGACTGGTTTAAGGACACTTTTCAGCCACAACAAATCTACTTACCTGGTTAACAAATTTAAAATAGAAAAGATTTGACAAAAAACTGTCACCATTGAAAGCAGCTCATGATACAAGGCATGTTCTAGTGGAGCAGTATCTGCATACTACTGCCTTCATTTGTAAAACTGCTGTAGGTGATGTGCTGCTGCAAGTTTTCACTCAGTAGTTTCACAAGCTGTTATAAGGTGGACATTATTTCTGGATCATCGTTTTGGGTTCTGTTTTTGTTGATTCCATACCAGTGACCACCCTGGAGGATTAACTTGGGACTCTGTAAAGGTTACTGATGGTGGACCTCTTCATCTGCTAAGAAACTTGTGTGTTTGCCATGATAACTTTAATGAGGTCCATCGTTGGTAATATATTCCACTCCCTCCTTGTCCTGTCAGTTTTCTTCGCACTCTGCCTTCTCTCCTTTTATCTTTGTTTGCTACACAGGGCTGTGTTCTTGAGTGGAGTGTGAGATATATTAATGGTACATGTTTGGTAAGAAGGATGACAGTATTCCACAGCTGTAGTACCCATACTCACTCCTTTAATTTTGAGAAAGCTTTATCTGCAGAGCAGTCCAATGTTTGTGACATTTTTAGTAATTGAACATGAAGTTTTTGCAACGTTAGCACTGTAGTAATTGCACTTAGATGCTGTTCCAGCCTACTACACCCCTTGAGGAGGGAGGGTCTGCAAAGCTATGTTAATGCTCCCTTCACACAAGTGTCTTCTCCAGCTACTGGACTGTTTGTCCATACAAACCTCAGGAGAGTTGCCTTTTGAACATGGAGGATTTCAGCTTTGGTTCTTTTAAGATGTTCTTCCAGTGATTCTGTGCATAACGTAGTAGTGTAGATAGCCACATTTCAGGAAGTCTTGCAATCGGAAAACCTCTCGCTTAGCAGGACCAGCATCTATCTTTGTTCTAGAGGTGTTTTCTCAGGGCTTGGTCTAGACTTCAGTTGATGCTCACCAGCCATATTTCTTAGCTGGCTTATCCATGGAATGCTGTTACTCCCCCCCCCCCCTCCCCCCCAAAAAATTCTGGAAGCTTGTCCGTCCTACTTTGTCATTACATTTTTGACTGTTTGACCTACCTCCCTTTTGAGATGCCATCTTTGCCTCGTATTATAAAATTCTGCCTGGTGAATAGTTAAGTTAATGCTGTGCAAAGAACCATACTGTGCCTTATTGCTGTCTGGGCCAGTCCCCCCCCCCCCACATACACACACCCACAACCAAGGTTATTTCAGAACTGCAAATATGACACCTCAGTTGCCCCCCCCCCCCCCCCTTCCCGGATTAAAGGAGAGAGGATAAACAGTCTAGATATATATTTTGGCAACGCTAACAGCACATTTAATAAAAATTAAAAAAAAAAATTCAAGTTATTGAACCAGGTGTTTTAATGTCGGGTGAGCAAGGCACACCATTTTCTAAAACTGTAAATGGCTTGCCAACTGCATCAGATTATGAATATCATACAAGATTGGAGGATCGTGTGAGCATATTCCATTAAGGGAGCAATCTTTAAAAATTAGTTACTGTACAGAGTATTCATGAGGCGGACACTTTGACCCATATTCACTCCTTTTCTAAACACAGAGCTGGATTGCCTCTGGTTCTCCAAAGCATGTTGCTGCCCTTTCACAGTAGTGTAGCCTTTCAAACATTTACTTTCACCCTTATATTAACAATTTAGCTTTTAATTTAAAGTAGCACAATCGTAAGGATATTCCTTTACCATTAATGTTCAGATTAATATGATTGCTTCAGCTGTAGGAGCTCCCATTCTCTATCTTTTTTCAAAACACCTTTATTGAATTACACTTGGGACATGGGCAAATTTACATACTCTCCATATCCCTTTTTGTTTTTTTTTGGTTATAAATCTGTAGTGTGTGTGTGTGTGTGTGTGTGTGTGTGTAGAGAGAGGGGGGTTTTGTTCTCAACATGCGGTTTTCACTTAATTGGTGTAAATTTTGTGTTGGTCTTCAGTGTGGTTTTGGGGGGTTTTAAAACAGTCTTACTCATTCTATCAAAACAAAGATTGTGAAGTCTGATTTCCTTTTGTACTGCCAGGCTTCCTGATTATTCTCTCAGTATGGGGAGGGGACAGTTGCACATGAACATTTGGCTACTCTAGACTTCAGGCCAGAAGAACTGATGTCTAGTAATCTTTTTATCTGTGCTGCTCTGATTTATGGTGACTATCCTAGTATAACTGTACTTTTCACTGGCTTGTACCAGATACTGATGCTTGGGCACCATCATAAGAGATTTTCACCTTGCAGTGGTTGGGTCTGCAACTCCAATTTAGAAAAACAACCGGTACTCCATTACAGGTGTTACGCAGGAGGCTTTGATGGACTTCTTTTTTAGTATACTTATCTGCATCTTAAGTGGCTATTGAGGACTGCAGAAATAATTCCACACACTCTTAGCTGTAAATCTTCATATTTCTCCAAGACATTCTTGCCTACATCTCCAACCTTGGTTATCAAAGCTGTATCCACATATTAGAGATGTGGTTTCTGTCTCCTCAGACAGAATTATTTCCTACTCGCCTTCAACCAGACCTGTTTTCAGTAATGTAGAACTGATGTTGACTATCATTATTCTGACCTTTTTCAGTAGGAAGCTGTTTTGAAGGACTAAATATTGTAGGGTAAATGGAAGAGTACAATCTAGGATGGCACCCTACATTAGCCATGAAATATTAAACATACTTGGAAGGATTTACTGTTTTATATCTAGTGCCGCAAGTTTATGTGAACTTCCTTGCAGTTGGTCATCCTTGTTTAAAGTGTGAGGCTTCTGATAATGGTCCGTTGTATTCTATAACTGGTGGTTGGGCTGGGCAGAATTTTAATTATTGTAACTAGTTCCAGCACTGTGGCTCATGAATTTCTACATTGTTATGCACCAGCACCCCTGTAAATATTGCTAGTAACATATTTTGATTTTCTTGTAGATGAAACTGAATTCAGAAACTTTATTGTTTGGCTCGAAGATCAAAAAATCAGACACTACAAGATTGAAGAGAGGGGAAACTTGAGAAACATCTCGAGTAATGATTGGCCAAAACAGCTGGAGAAGGTAACTGTTTTGTTTTATAGCTTAATTCACTAGATAAGAATAAACTAAAAAAAGCATTTCTAAACATCTGCTGAGTTGTTTTAACATGTATAAGCATGATTCAGTAGTTCTTAACTATTTTGAAAGACAGGCCTACCATTTGAAAGTCATGCTTGTCTCTGAATGTGCTAAATGGTCTCATTGGTGTGAAAAGGTGGTCTATAGATCAATGTCCAGTTCAGTAACGCAGAGTTAATTTTTATAAGTCTGACTTGGTATCCCCTTATATTAAGGTAATTGCCTTACTTGTCTTTGTATAATGAGGCATTTACTTTATCTGAGGCTTTTGAAGGTGTCCCGTATCCCCTGCTTGGTAAAAACCTACATGTCTTTCCTGTGTTGAACACCTAGCCAATGATTTTGCATGGTACTGATGTTCATAGGCATCTCAAAAGCACTAAGTAATTCTGATCCCCTTTGTGCTAAGGAAAAGTAGGCTCACCCAGTTAAAGCAGAACCTAACCAATCAGTTACATTTCTGTAATTATGATCAATAAACCAACCAAAACTTTGACTGAAGAGACTATAAAGGCAAGTCAGACTTCAAGCGAACAGCTACCTCTACAACCCAGATGCCATTTGTGCATTTTCTGAACATTGCTTACAGGATATTCAGGCTATAGGTAGAGCAGGTTTTGCTTTGGCTGCAACACCGGATTTTTATAAACCATCTAACCATTCAGAGAAGCTGAAGGTGCACTGCTCAATGCTCTCCTGCTCATTTTATGAATCCCTGAAGCAATGATTTTTGTGATGAATGTAGTACCATCGATATGAGTGCTTATAGCCTTTCCCATTTGAGTAGTAGGAACTTTGCTGCATGGCAGGTATTGTGGTCCTCACTGCACACATGTGGATCTGATAGTTTTGAATATAGTTAAATGCGTAGCAGTTGCAGCATTTATGGGTTTTGTGGATTGTTTTCTTCAGTTACTTTAACACACCTTGACATTAGTATGCTGTACCACTGCCTAGTCTCTCTCAACACCGCTTGTGTTTTAGTTCATAGGTAAGTATTAGGCTGTCTGCCTGAGGGCATCTATAAGCCTAGCCAGAATGTGTTGGATTTTGCTGCCCCCCTTAGATTAGTTCCCTGTGCCTTGGTCCAGCAGAGCCATTAATTCCCTGTGCCTCTGTCCAGCAGAGCTACTGCAGTGATCCCCGGGGTAAATTTTCTGTTTCCCATCCACTCGTCAAGGTTTCTCTTTTAAGAGTGTTAAGTGAGTGGCTCTGTCTAATGTAGATTTGGAATCCAGTTCCAAAGCATGGGGGAGTGTCTGCGACAGGAATCTATCCCTCCAGGATATCCTATTTATCGTTGTGGTGAGGTTTAGATCCCTAGAGCGTGTGGCTCTTGGGAATTTGTTTTTTTTTTTTTTTTTTTTTTTTTTTTTAGGTGGAGCATGTCCATCAATTCTGGGTTAGACACGGCCTTATGTCAGACAGAAATCCCTCTGAATAAGCGGTATGCAACAGAGTAGAGCTGGAGTTTCATCATTCGGGCTGCATAGGGCATATGTTTGAGGCCAGTAATCCTCTTGGTGAGGTACTTCTGTGTTCTTTCCAGCTTACATCCCAAATGGGGTGTTGTACTCTGATGGGTCTGAGTGATGAGTAGGGGGGACAATAACCTCTCTTGTTATAGATGCAAACCCTTTTGTGATTAGATGGGCCACATAGAAGGATTTTCTAACCACCTTGGCAATTTGACTATCAAAGGAGAGATTACTATCTACTTGGGTCCCCAGATCCCTTATTACATTTTCTGTATTTAAGGGACTAACACATATCTGGTAGTTCGCAGATACTTTGTTTTCCAAAGGGGATGACCATGCACTTTTTGATATTTAGCTTGAGGCCATGATTTTAACACCAGGTATCCATCTCGGTGAGACCCTTCTGGAGGATGTCTGTAACAGCTGGAGAGTCTATTATGGCCCCCAGTTTGCAGTAGTCTGTGAACTTGGTCAACTATAGTCATCCTGTGCTTGCCTGTACCTCTGAGAAGTATATACCGAAGAGGAGGGGTCCCAGGACTGAGCCCTGGGGGACGCCACTTGTAACTGGTTTAGAGTCTGACCTAGAGCCTGCAACTCACTGTGTGGGTTCTATCCGTGAGCCAATTGGTAACCCATCTCGTGACATACGGGTTTATGTTCAGGCTGGTGAGCTTGTCTATAATACCAGAATGGGGAATGGTGTTGAAAGCCTTTGTGAGGTCTAGGTAGGCTATGTGGACCTCCTTTCCCTCATCTAAAGCCTTGGTAACTGTCCAACAGGTTTAGGAAGCATGATCTGCCCTTAACAAAGCCAAACTGGGTAGGGTCCAATGTTTGAAGGTTCCCAATGTCTCTGTTCATGAATTCCATGATGCGCTCCATAGCCTTGCAGACCAGGCTAGTCAGGCTTATAGGGTGATAGTTCCCAGGGTCCGTTGTGGCTCCAATTTTGTGGAGCGGGATAATGGTTGCTGTGCGCCACTCTATGGGTACGTAGCCTGTAGAGAGGCTGAGTTTGAACAGTGTGTTTACGTGAGAGGTTAGTTCATTTTGGAGCTCATGTAAGACCCACCCTGGGACACCGTCTGGTCCCATTGAAGCAGTATTTTTGGCTTTGGTTAGGGCTGTTTTAACCTGTGTGTCAGTGATTGTCGGGGCACTACGTTCTTCTGGTATGGTTATGAGCCCTTTAGGGGGTGAAGTTTTCACTAAACCTGTCTGCCAGAATGTTGGCAGTATCAGTCGGTTCAGTGTATTTTGGGCCATTCTACACTAACTCAGAGCAGATCTGAGAGTATCCACTTAAGTTCTTGACATAACCACAAAGCGTTCTTTAGCTGTCTTTGGAGTCCTTGGCAATTTTTCTTTCGAAGCTAGCCTTGGATGATTTTGAGAGATCGTAGTTTCTTGCTGATACTAATCAGGGATGTCTTTCCTCCTTCGGATTTTACTCTCTTCTGCACTGGTTTCCTCCTATTGTATAGCTTTTTTATGGCAGGGGGTCCACCAGACTGGCTTCCTTTTCTTGGAGGAGTGAGTCTTGGTTTTGCTTGGGATAGCACGACCCATGCATTCTTGCAAGTGCTTATAGAGTGCCTTTGTAAGGGATTCAGCTTGGACAGTGTTGCCCTTTACCATGGGGGCTGTGAACCTTTCCACCTTGGTCTTAAGTAACGTGAAGTTTGCTTTTTGAAAAGTTTTTCACTGTGGTTTCCTTGATTGGGGGTGGAGGCAGAATGTGGATATCCAGAGTGATTAGTCTATGGTCTGATCTAACCAGCGAGGGTTTGACCTCTTGGTGTAGAACACCGATCGCCCATGTTGATGATGACCAGGTCCAATATGTTGTCACCTCTGGTGGGGGTGTTGACCAGTTGATCCA
The DNA here is from genome assembly GCF_019279795.1 of Protopterus annectens. Classification (NCBI taxonomy): domain Eukaryota; kingdom Metazoa; phylum Chordata; order Ceratodontiformes; family Protopteridae; genus Protopterus; species Protopterus annectens. Next base: position 637,900,475 of record NC_056737.1, read on the forward strand.
GGGCGTTCGAGTTTATAAATTCTAGGAAGCATTGGGCAAGGGAGTTAGTACTTGAGTAGTTCTCCCAGTTAACTCATTCACTCCGGAGCAGCTCAGGACAAGCTGCCTGCTTAATTCCACCATAGAAACAACAGTGCAGCCTGAGCTCATTTTCAGAAAATCCATTTGTAAAACCATACAGAAAACAAATGTTCATAACTGTTTAACTATAAGAGCTACACTAAAAATGTGAACGCGAAAGTTGTTCAGCAGACACTGACCTTTCCAACAGGGTAAATGTTGATAGTGTATATCGAAGTCATTATTAAATATTTGGCAAGGGATGCTGATATTGTGCATATTTTTTACCTTTTTGGAAAAACAAAGCACAATATCTTGGTCAATGTACCATGCAGACCCATACAATTTGAATGTAATTTGTTAATATGAATGTCGGCTTTAAAATGATACATTAACCATTACTGTGTGATGTTCCTTTCTTGAGATATACACATAAATATGATTAATATATTATTTTTCATAACTGATAAATAAACAAAGCATAATATCTCATCACCTGTAACAGACAGAGCCTACATATCAGTGTATAAGTTGTGCATCTGAATGTCAGCTTCAAAATGATGCATCATTTGTGTGATCACCATGCTCCCTTGCAAAGATATGGGCATAATAATGAAAAGTATTGCAAATGTATAATTTTCATAATCGTACAAGACTAAACAAACTGTGATATCTGTACATGTGTAGAGTGCACAGACATAGTTCTTTTACCATGTTGTAAGGAGTAACACTGTCTTCAAAATGAGGTATTACTTGGCACACTGACATGCTCCCTTGCAAAGTTATTTACCAAAGTATGAAAAAAAAATCATAATTTCCATAACCTAAGTCCGAAACAAACTTTCATATCTGCACATGTGTCAAACATACAGGCACAATTATTTTACCATGTTGGAACCAGCAATACCTTCTTCAAAATGAGATATTACTTGGCACATTCAGATGCTCCCTTGCAAAGTTATTTACCAAAATATGAAAAAAATGATAATTTCCATAACCTAATTCCAAACAAACTTTGATATCTGCCTATGAGTACAACATACAGGCACCATTCTTTTACCATGTTAGAACTATAAATAATCTTTTCAAAATGAGGTATTACTTAACACATTCAGATGCTCCCCTGCAAAGTTACTTACCAAAATATGAATAAAAATCATAATTTCCATAACCTAAGTCCGAAACAAACTTTGATATCTGCCTATGAGTACAACATACAGGCACCATTCTTTTACCATGTTGGAACTATCAGTACTGTCTTCAAAATGAGGTATTACTTAGCACATTCAGACTCTCCCTTGCAAAGTTATTTACCAAAATATGAAAAAAATCATAATTTCCATAACCTAAGTCCAAAACAAACTTTCATATGTGCACAAACTCAGAATAATATATTTTACAGAACACATTTCATAAGAGAGTTTTACTTACCATACTGGTCCTACTTGGTCATGGGTGTTTTCCATTCTTCCCACACGCTGCATGTTACCAATCCTGCATATCTCTCCTCACACCATTGTGGAGGTCAGTCAAGAACAATGCAATGCCCTCCGCAGTTAGGTGAACGCCGACCCTGTGCATCAAGCCATGCATGAACCAATTCTGTAAACATCTGGCCTTGTGAGCTGCCCGTTGACTGTTTGCTGTTTTCCATATCTGTCGAGGAATTATATCAGACCACACAAAATGACAATGCCATTATAATTCAGTCAAAATAGTAACTTGGATGTTATTGAGCCCTTATAATTCCAGTTATCGCATCTGACCATCACTCTGGTTACAATAAGACCCATCAATTTTCCTAAATGCAGTACGTGCATATTGTTAACAGATAATAAATTATTCTTGAAAGCTGGATACATAAACAAAAAATTATAATAACCATTGCTGAAACCTGAGCTATAGATAACCTATACTTGTCACACTGTATCTGTATTACAATCTTCTGCAGTCTGACCATGTATGCACAAGCACTTCCCTGGTACACAAATGAATTATTTCCCCTACCAACATCTTCATTACTACATGTTATACACATGTCCCTAAATGAAACATTCACCCAAGTGACCCCTTCAGGAAAATGTTGAGATACGCACAACCACCACAATTGTGTGTGATATATATATAGTGTGTGTGTGTGTGTGTGTGTGTGTGACCAATGTACATACATGTATATCCATATACGCACACACACACCTATATATATATATATATATATATATATATATATATATATATATATACATATACTGCATATATACAGCAAGAAAAAAATCAGGGGTTTAGGAGGGTAGGCAGTCAATGAAGAATATGGGGGTTGCAAAGCAGAGAAAAAATACAACCTGACTTGTGCATTCATTAAAGTGATAATGACTTCTACTTATGTGAATAACACTGACAGCAGCTGAGACTTTCCCAAAAAGTGATAATGACCAACTGCTATATTGTAACTGCACCTATTGCTATGTGATAATGACCTTCTTTTCATTACTGCAAAGGTATGCATGCTGAGACACAGGTGATAACTGCTGCCCATAACCTGTCGAGTAGGCATTCATTATATTACCTTGTGCAGCTGTTATGTAACACAGACTCGTTATCATCAGTAAGGAGAATATCTGAGTCAGTCAAATAGTATAACACTTTGGTATTACTGAGGCCTTCCTCCCATCTAAATTCCACACATGACTGACAAAGCCAGGAGAAATAAACAAAAAATATGGTAGCTCCATCCTGTCAGTAGTCACTTGGTAAATAACTTTGCAAGCGAGTGATAACCTTTATCTCATTCAGGCGGTATAATCACAAATAAAATAATACAAGCAGAAGTGATGTAACCCAATGTAATTTGCAGACTGACTTTCTCTATGTCCCCAGTAACCCCTCCAGTTTGCTTTCTGTATGCACAGGCATCAAAATGGCACAAATTGGCCCAGCAGTCACTTCAGCAGTGAGACCATGTATGCACAAGCACATCCCTGATGCACAAATAATTATTTCCCCAAGCAACATCCTCATAATTATGTCCAGGTGTACATGCACCTGAAATGAAACATTTCCACAAACAAGCCTTCAATAACATTTCGTAGTATGTGCAACCACCAGTTCACCCAAGAAACCCCTTCAGTAGAATGTTGATGTATGCACAATGTCCAAAATTAAACGCTTCCCCAAATGAAACATCTGTAAGTTTTGCTGTACCACCAAAATGAAGCATTCACCCACCCGAGCCCTTCAATATAATGTATGCACAGGCACCAGAATGAAAGATTTCCCCAAAACAACCGTTTAGTAACATTTCCTGGTATGTACAAGCACCAAAATGAAAAATTCATAAACGAACACTGAATGTGCACGTGGGAAATTGCATCACATTATCTGTTGTAATATGCATCATATTCCTTGGACAGGTGTAATTAGAGCTATTACCATATGTTAGGACAAAGACCAGAGTAATTACGTCAAAGTAGTACAGCAGTTATATCTTACTGAGAATTGGATTTACCATGGAACACAGTGAAGACAAACAGTGGAGAAGCTGTTGGGACATAATAAAGCAGCTAGGAATCACAAACGGGCAAATACCTCATTCACATAATTTTGTCACACAGATTTCAGGCATTCCTCATTTACATCATACTATTATTTCACTTGCCTAAGATTTTTGTAAGCTGAGTAAGCAGCTTGTGCCTAAGTGCACCTAACAGATGAAAAACACTCCAAGTCCTCACCAGAAACATTCTGGGAGGAAATGAAGACTTTCCACAAGTTCAGAGCAAAACAAACTGCTAGATTCACCCCCCCCCCCCAGACTTCCTTTATGAATTCTCCAACTAATAGTTATTGGCAAGCTGCAGACCCAAGCCAGACTATACAATTTGAAAACCTTAAAACTATCCTGGAAAGATTACAGTGGAAACATACCAAAGGCATCCAAAAATATGAAAATTTAAGTTATGAAAGAGTAAAAAATTATAATACAGACTTGTGTTGCTGCACATAGAAACATTGGAGTTATATGCCTGAAATCACATTCTCTTAAAAACAGAAATTTTCACAATTAGAATTAAAATTAACAACTGTACAGGAGCCAGTCCAGTTTCTACTCCCCCCTCCCCACACTTATGTAATAGTATGAGCCTTTCTTTGAATATAGCAAGTGGTCAGGGGATGGCAGTTCACCCCTACACATGGTCCAGCAAACAAAACAAGAGTTTGAGCAAATGTCTTATACTGCTCTGATATTTTACTGACCACTGCATAGGGATGACAACCAAGATGAGAACCAAAACAAGACGTGTGTGTGTGTGTGTGTGTGTGTGGGGGGGGTGCACATAAGTAAATTTACACAGGATTTTTAAAGTACACCACATAAGATATACAATTGTTCGACATTATACAACTATCACTGAAAATATTACAAAAAACAGTACACAAAACAATGATATAGAAACCCCCACCTGGGTAAACACTGCAGGTTACCTTTCTACAGCTCACACTGACATCCAAATAAGGTAACAAATCAATTAAAGTACCAATTCTTAAATCCGATTAAGATACATGTAGAAGTTACACGCACGAATACATGAAGCAAATATTTACACAGACTGCACTAAGACAGAATTCGCCCAACAAAAATTAAAAAAGAAAATCATGGTATTTAAAAACACTATCCAGTGCATCGTTATATTTGTCACCCCTCACACTCCATAAACAATATTTTCATGGACTGTACCATACATACTTACACAGAGCAAAGCTAACAAACTTAAACCCATCAAAACTTGACAGATTTGGTATGCCTGGCCGGGCTTAAAAAGCCCCTTGAGGTAGTTAACCTAGTAAACATCAATGAACCATCAGCGCTTACAGGTGTGGCGGCGTCTACGCACACATAGTTATACAAGACACACGTGGGACATTTCCTCGTAAAGCACTACTCTCCCATTTTTCTCTCCCCAAACAGCCCAGGCAGAACAATCACTAACTACCAAAAAGGAAAACGCGGTTCCACCATTAACCTTCCTTTGTTTTAAATCGGACAAGTAGACCAACATCAGTTCAACAGTTTGTTTGAAGCAGTGCAATATTTCTACATAGTACTTGTACTCGGGGCATACTGCAGTTGCAAGTGATTGTATATGCTGTAGAGCTAATAGTTTAGCGGCAAAGCATAAAGATGGTTCAAAAACAAATCACGAAGCAGTTTGTATAAACCAAGAACAGTAGATGCAGAAGCTCACCAAACCCCAATCTTCCAGACACCAAGGAAAAACAAAGTATATACGGTTTCTGTTGGTTATCAGTGAAGCAGCTATATTCTATGTTGCTGATAAAAACCAGTCCAGCGTAATTAAATCCAAAAGAACTCTGTTTATTCCAGACCTTAGACCTAACGCAAATACAATCCTGGAACTCAGTGCACTACTGGCACTAGTTTTAACAGCAGAACAATCCTGTAAAAGAAAAAAAAAACGACCACAGCACGTCAGTTATGCAAGCAGTGGCTCGGATTGTAAGAATCCGATTGGCTGCCCCCGCTTGATTGAGGAATGCACACGGAGCTGGCTTTGCTGTAATCTGGAGAAAAGACAGGGAGCATTCAAAGCCGAATTTAACAAAAAAGTCCAATAGGACCATCAGGTACCTCCACTATAAATCCTAAGTTGAGAAGGTAACTGACAACCTTCAGTTACTTTCTCAACATATATTTTACCAATAGCTTGAAATTAGGGGCTGTAAACTTACTTGCGCTGCAGGAAGGCACTCGGGGTTAACATGAAGAAATTCCTATCGTGTCATAGCGCACTCTGTGTTAAGCACAGAGGCGCCAGGGAACGGTTCTCGGGGTTAATGAGTTAATGTTTGGGTAATTGAAATCGCCCAATATTGGAGCATTTGGTAGGTCCTTCATATTTTTCCAGTGCCTCCAGAAACGTGGAATGGGGGACTTGGGTCATGGTGGGTGATCTGTATCAAACTACAATTTGAATTGCCGTTTTGCCCATTTTTACTTGCACATGGATGATCTCTGAGGCATTGTGCTGTGGCACTAACCTGGAGGTGTGGGTATCCTTAATGAATATGGACAGACCCCCACCTTTTGTGTTTTTGGTCTGGGTTCTGTGGCCGAAGTATGGTATTAGCTATAGCCTGGTAGTGCTGGGGTGCTCTCAAGAGCCTTAAACCAGGTTTCTGTTATTGTACTACTGTTCTCCTCCTTAGTGTATTGGTTAGTTGGTAATCTGAGTTTTTAAACTTTTTAACAAGGTGTGCTTTCACATATTTGTTAAGGCTTTTGACACTATCTTTAAAGTGTTAGCCAAAAATCTTTTGTCTGTGTTGCTCTTCCTCTCACATTTTGAAGTTTGGAAAATACAGTGGGGCATAATGTGTGTAGTTTGCTTTGTAGCTGGATTTCTTCTAATTGCAGCGGAGCAGGATTACGCTACATAGTCCTAGACGCATCTTTCTGCTGAAAGATCAGTCTGGGAATTAATCTAAACATTCATGAGTTCTTTCATTTGTTTAAGCTAGCTGTTTATAGCAAGCAGCTTCATCCAACTTTAGTGTTTCTTCTCATTTTTACAGGTTTTTTCTTTGATCTGCTTAGTTGTGGGCTTACTTCCTAATCTGTAAGCTAAGATGGAAAGGTTACAAGAGTCCTTAACAAGTGCTTGATTGACCATTTAAAGTCTGTTGGCATTAACTGCTTGCCTGCAGGTTGTGAATTTCCTCTGCACGTGGTTGATCAATTGGTGCAGAAGCTTGCCTGCTTGCTTATTTACTTACTTACTTACATCTGTGAGATGATTTGGCTACTTCAGTAATTATATTAGCCAGTTACACTACAGCTTTTATTTAAAATCAATAAGAAGTTTAACGCAAATGAATGGCTTCTCTCTTTCCCAAGGACACAACAGAACATGGTTTGCCAGCCCCTCATCCTGTTACATGCAGCCTTAACACCTGTGATTGGTTGCATTTAGTAGCCAATTTACAGTACTTTCTAGGCAATCTTTAGTCACCTAACTAGTGACAGTCAGGAACTGCAGGCATACAAATCTTTTCTCTTGTATACAGATTTGTGGGTTCAAAGTTAAATACTAGGCTAACTGCACCTTTGGGCCAATTTAAGCCTAGGCATTCTCCATTTTTGTGCTTAAATGAACCTATCTCATTTGGTTGGAGATTGGCTTTACCCTTCTTACTGGTTGATAATTGTATATTACCCCTAATGAGAATAACTGGGATTGTACCATATATATGAGTGGACCCATGCATGGCATAGAGCATTTAGGAGCTGCCTGTGTCCATTAGTAATACAGTGGGTAGTTGTGGGGTAACTTTTCTGTTTCACATCCATAGATCCAAGTTGTGGTTGAATATAGAGAGGGATGAAGAGTCCGTTACAGAGCAGTGGGATCCTCTGGAAGTCACTTCAAACTTATGTTGATGCAGATGAGGGTGAGATCCCTAGATCATGTACGTCTAATGCTATTTGACTTTCTGACCAAATACTGATGGATTTAAATGCACAGTATTTGGTCAGAATGTCTCATGTGCCAAGCACAGGTCAACTTTTTGTTTTGTTTATAACAAAGATGGACATCTTGGAAGAGAGCAAGTGGCAGTTTGAACCTGATCACATTAGTGATGTTTTTTGATCAGAATTAAATCACCATTGCAGTAGCCTAAGCTATGTGACCAGCAGCCCGCTTTCAGGCTGGCATAGCAGAGTCTCAAAAAGCAGTTTGGGCACACAAAGCTATAGAGCTTTCATGCTGTAAAAATGTGTTCCCTCTGCCTTTGTGGAACTGACAGTGATCCTTCAAGGCTTGGCAGGTAAGTACTATTCTGAGGAAAACTTTCCACTACTTGATTTTCTGAAGGAAAAAAAAATACTTTTTTTGTACAAGTGTGTGTGCTAGGAAGGTGTTTTTATGAACTGCCATTTTTTATAGGGGAGTACGTTTGTTTTGTATGTACTTTCATAACTAAGTATGCTTTCTACATTTTCATGAAAAATTAGTTTGCAGCATATTGTGCTTTTGGGACTATCATTTAGTTTTTCCTCAGCCTCCTTTGATAGGTTTACAGACTCAGAAGTTGTGCTACACATCTTTTTAGGCTTCTTTTTCAGCTGTACCATGAAGAAGTTACTGTCTTCTCAGTTTATCTCCGTCCGCATGAAGAAAACCACCAGTTAGGCTTTGGGTGTCAGGCCGGCATCTTTACTACCTCAGCTGCAGATGAGTTTCGCTGCTGTGGTAGAACTTGGATCCTCGTACTGCTCATTGGTGTCGTAGCTCCTCAGGAAGCCACCAAAGACTCTGAGTTAGACACATCCTCCACAGCACTAGGTTGTTCTCCATTGTTAATGGAGAACCGCTCTTGTGCCTTGGAAGTAAGGAGTGAGTGAAGGTTTAATGCATAGCCAGGCCCGGATGCCTGAGCCCTGTGATAGAGCCCTTGCCATGAGTCTGTCTGCTAGGGATTCATCTAGGAAAAGAAAGAAACAAAAAACTGTCAAATTATTTCATCACTTCTTTCTAGTAGAAAATGTTCTGTCAATCGTTCTGACCTCCGTGCTTTGTCGGAAGATCAGGAAATGTGATATGGTGGTGATAGTATTTTCTACAGTGATTTCTCCTCAAGCTGACAATTCTGATTGTAGCCAGTGTTGTTTCAAGTTTCTCTCCAGAACTTTCTTCTTAGTGGCTTGCAGTGTTCCTGACGGTCTCCTGATCCTAAAAGGCATGATTGGTTATACAAAGTACAGCAGATTCATACCTGTTTTCTAATCCCAAAGCAGAACCTGTAGTTAACTTTTCTGTAATATCCTCCCTTAAGCAGATTAATGTTGGCCCCATTTCTTCTGTCAAGGATGGGAAAGCATGTCCTAGCTTGCAAGAGAGAGCTTATTCTTGTACTATTCTGGATTTTAAACTGCCTGGCTTCATATGTTAACACTTTTTTAGCTAACTGCTAACCTCCCCTCTTCTTAGGTGAAGAATTCATTGAATGTCTTAATTGTGCCTGCTACTTGTGCAACAAAGTACTTTGTAAAGTGTTCTTGTGATTTCTGCTGATACTGTCTCTAGGTTTGCTGCTATGGGGTTGGTTATTAGAATATTTAGATTACTTTCACAAAACTTACCATAAGATGTTTTAATTTAAAGTTTTCCCTTGACAGATATGTTCTCTTTGACTTTTCTGATGCTGTGGTACTGAAAAAAAATCGATCAAAGGAGGAAGTTTATTTATTTATTGACATTTGTTTATCGGGAAAGTCCAACTGGGCCTGATGTATTTTATTTTTCAGCAGAGGCACAGGGAGAAAAGCTCCATAATCGCACAGTTATAAGCAACAAACAAGATACATATCCTTTAGTATTACATTTTTACTCTTAAACTGATAATCATAAATGCACAGTAAAATATAACATCACACTGCATGATCATTGGGACCAGAAAATCACAGTGGTTAAAAACTCTAGTATATTCAAAGGTAGGTTTGTGATGAGAACAGGTGGTTAGAGAATGAGTAGAGGAAGAAGAGTATAGCGGAGGTGGCAAAGAATGAAGGAGTAGGAACTAAGAAAAAATTAAAATTGCTAAGGCTCAAATGGGAAGACAGAGAAAGGAAGAGAGGAGTGGGGGACAGAAGGGGGGTAAGGATGGAAGAAGACTCAAATACTACAAGAATGTGCTTTTATTTTGGCAAAATGTTCTGTCCTTTCCACTGGGCATGGGTATGGTTTGTCAAAATCTAATATGGGTACGGTTTGTCAAACTCTGTCCTAATTTGGGCATTTGAAAAGCTGGCAGTCCTACCTTGGTTCTGATTGCAAGAGGTGGAGAACTCCAGGTTTTAGCTGCAGAAAAGGAGTATAGACTTTGTCCAGAGGATTTGATAGGTTACGGAGTGACCAAACATTTTCAAGTTTTTAATTAAAAAAAATCTTTCTAACTTGGCACTCTTTCTCAAGAAACAGTTTAAGCAGCAATATAGTAACACAAGATTTTAAAAAGCAATGGCTGGGTGGCTCTGAAAAGAAATAAGCCTCCTTGGCATTTCAGTAAGTCATAATGTTTGCTTGCCTCTTCCGGTCCCTCCCACTTCCACCCTGGCAGCATATCCCTCAGTGTAGGTTTGCATCTTACCCACTGGCATTAGTCTGCTTCAGACAGATTGGTCCTGAAAGTCATACAGCATGGCTACAGATGACAGTGGAAATCCTCTTCTCATCCTGTAAACCTAACATCCTGGTTACCTTCAGTTTGGAGCAAATGTTTTTTTTGTTTTTTTTTTCTTTTGTGGGGGGGGTCAAATGCACACGTCAGAGTTCCTGCACTTTCCTTTCTTGATCTTTCTCAAGGTTCCAGAGTTCAAAATTATTATCCTTTCAAATTAGTCAGTTTCACGGTAAAATTAGACTGAAAGATGCTTACCATCACATCCCTATTAGCAAAAATTTCAGACCTCTTAAGATTGTTTTCTTACATAAGCAGTTCTTTGCCTTGCCCTTTGGTCTGTTAACTGCACCAAGAGTATTTACTAATTGCCTGTCTGCAGTGACTGTTTATTGCAAACTGTAGGGCGTTCACATAATTCCATATTTGCAGACCCTTCTGTCAAGATTCTGGCTTCTGTTGTAAGAAATGTCTGCTTAGTGTCAGGTTTCAATTAAAGATGGAGATTCTCTTATCCATTCACACACACAATAGTGTTTCTGAAATGCCTTCTGGATACTTTGGTAAAAAAAAAAAAAAAAACCTCTTCTTCCATTGGACAAAGTAGAACTACACAGAGAAATATTCCTGAGCTTTTCTAACTAGTCTCTGGTATCTGTCAAGTAATTTTATAAGATTCTGGATTTCATGGCCTCTATGACTTCACTAGAGAATAATTCAGTGTTCATGTCAGTTTGTTCTCTGCATCAGCACCTTGTAACTTTCCAGATTCCCTTGCTGAGGTTTTAGAGAAAGGTGATACTGTGGTGGGTGGACCAATTCTCTTCCTCGCACACCCTGTGGTTCTCCTCTGTCTCCTGCCTTCCCTTACAATGGGTACTTTAGATTTAGCTTTGGGGGGGGGGCTGTATTCACTGTGGTGGGTTTACAAGTCTTGGAACAAGCAGGACAGGCAAGCACATCAGTGTCGAATTGTTGGCAGTATTCTAGGCTTAAATCATTTTGGTCCTCAGGACCTTTGTTTCACATGCTACACTGCAGTAATGTGGTATGTAAGCTAGGGTGGGAGGGGGGTGCTACCACATCTTATGGTAGCCAGGAAGGTGGCAATTCTGCTCATTTTGGCAGAACATGTGCAGCCTGAAGAGTCTGAGCAAAGCTATTGTAGCATACAGGGTGAGTAAGACCAACCTAGACTCATGCAAGTGGAAAATACATTTTGTGGCCTTCCAGGAGTTGATAGAGCTGTGGGGAAGAATTTAGAATTGTTTTCTTCTTTCAAAACAGTTAAAGAAATTCTTTGCAAACGGGCCAGAAAAACAGGTGCCTTCTCGCTCCTGTGAGTATGAATGTTTGTGTGTGTTTTTCCACCTTTTCCATTGATTCCAATGGTTCTTGTAAAGATCTTAAAGGAGATCACAGATATAGTGGTGGTGGTGATCCCTTTTTGGACAAGGCAACAGTAGTTCTCCCTTTTAAAAATTGGCCAAGGGCAATTACTACAAACTTTCCCACAAACTGGATTTACTCTCATAAGAACTTTGATGTGCCCCAATCTTGACAGCACTTTAGTTGACTGCCTGGATGAGACTCTTGATACCTTTTAAGGCACCTTTTTTCTGAGGACTTGCAGGTACTAAAGAAGGCTAAAAATGCTACTAGAAAATCATTTGTAGAAGTGGAAGGGATTTTTCTAGTTAGTGACATGAGAACAAGGATCCATTTAAGGTGGGGATGCATCTGACCTTACTTGTCTAAGATTCATATTTCGGCTATTTCTTTTAGTCTACCCTTGGATCCCCTCTTTACTATCTGTCCTCTAGCCAAGCAGTTTTGAAATGGGTTTTTCATATGCAACCACATAGAAAACTGGTGGCTTTTCCTTGGTATCTACCTTTGTGTTTGAAAAAATAACACGTCTTCCATTTGAATCACCTTAGCAGGCTGATTTGAGGTTCTTGTCTTGGAAAACTGTTGCTGATTGCTTGGACTTCCATGTGAAGAATGTGAGAGTTACAAGCTCTTATGGTGAGTCAACTTAACCTCATTGCCTATAATGATAGGGTTTATTTGAGAACAAATGCTTTTATGTCTAAAGGGTTTCATTGTGTACCTTGAACCAGTCTGTTATCCTCTTATTATTTCTAAAGCCTAAAATTCAGTGAGATATCATATAGGTTCATAGGTGTGTACTAGGCTAATGGCCCTGGAGCCTTTACAAGCCTAGCCCATAGAAGTACCTTAACATTGTGCCGCCCGACGTCAGTTCCAAGTGCCTCTGTCAAGTAGAGCTACTGGAGTAATCCCCGGGGTGAACTTTCTATTTCCCATCCACTGATCAAGATTTCTCTTGAGGGACAGTGAGGTGTTCTGCTTGACATGTATGGGAAGTCTATTCCAGAGCATGGGCAGTCTCTGGGTTATGAACCTGTCCCTCCAGCATGTTCTGTAGATTGTGGTAATGAGGTTGAGGTCTCTGGAGTGTGTGGTGTGGAGGGATTGGGATTTCTTTAGATGCTGCACTTCTAACAGAGCTGGGTCAGACATGGCTTTGCAAGTCAAGCAGAGATCGCCTCATAGTAGACTACATCAGACCGAGAATAGCTGGAGATTTTTGAGTCTGTTCATGGAGGACGTGTTTAAGGCCAAGGATCCTCTTCATAAGGTACTTTTGTGGCCTCTCCAGCTGTTGCAGGTGTCTAGTGAGGTACATGCCAAATGGGGCATTATACTCTGTGATTGATCTTTTGACAGAAGAGTAGAGAGAAATGATGACCTCTTTCTTCCTGGATGCAAAATGCTTGGTAATGACATGTGCCACATAGGACTTTCTGACCACAGTGGCAATGTGGTGGTCGAAGGAGAGGTTGCCGTCAAACTGTGTCCCCAGATCTCTTATAACATCTTCAGTGTTCAGTGGGTTCCCATCAATGTGTTAATTAGTGGGAACGGAGTTTTCCCAAAGGGGATGACTACACATTTTCTGGCATTAAGCTTAAGGCCATGGTTTTGACACCAGTCACTGGTCTCAGTGAGGCCTTTCTGTAGGATGCCTGCATCACTTGGGGAGTTAATAATGGCTCACAGCTTGCAGTCGTCTGCGAACTTCGAGTCCCTCTGTGTGTTGGTTTGGACTTCTCAGAAGTAGATGCCAAACAGACAGGACCCAGGACCGATCCCTGTGGGACTCCACTCGTGACTGGTTGGCAGGCTGACTTGGAGCCCGCTACTTTCATACTGTAAGTTCTTTGAGCCAATTTGCAACCCACCTAACGATATACGGGTTGATGCCTAGTTTGGTGAGTGCATCAATAATTCCTGAGTGAGGAATAGTATCAAAGGCCTTGACCAGAATGAGGTAGGCTGTATGAACTGTCTTACCCTCATCCACAGCTCTGGTGACGGACTCAAAGAAGTCAATCATGTTGAGCAGGCATGATCTACCTTTCACAAAACTAAATTGCGTGGGATCTAGAGTTTGGAGATTCCTTATATCCTTGTTAATTAGGTCCATGATGATGCGCTCCATAGCCTTACACATCAGACTCATCAGGCTAATGGGGCGATAATTTTTAGGGTCTGTAGTCGCCCCTCCTGTAGGGATGTTGGTAGCAGTGTGCCATTCGAAAGGGACAAAGCCTGAGGTGAGGCTGTGAGTGAAGAGGGCACACAGATGCGGTGCCAGTTCACTTTGTAATTCATGTAGAACACAGCAGGGGATATTGTCTGGTCCCATGGAAGCTGTATTCTTGGCCTTAGACAATGCAACTTTAACCTGTGCTCCAGTAATGCTGGGTGCCTGGCATTCTTCCGGTATAGAGATTGTTCCTTTGGGGGGGGGGTAAAGTTGGCACTGAAGCTGTCTCTACTCTGTATATCCATAGGCAGTTCCAGTACTACTTGAGTGGAATAAAATCTTTGAGGAAAGATAATCGGCTAATTGTATCCAATGAAGGTAAAAAAAAAAAAAAGATACGCAAGTGTCAAAGATGTGAATTTTTAGATGGTTCTCTCACATTACTTTTTTTGCATTTCTTGCTAAAATGAGCCATTTCATGCAAGCTTAGGTCCACTCTACCAGAGCTGACCCTTTTTGAAAAGGGATGAATATACTAGAGGAAGCAGCTTGATGCTCTGCACACGCTTTCACAAAGCATTATAATCTGGATTCCTTTTTTCGGTCCAGAACATGCTTTGCTAGAACCACACTCAAAGGGCTTCTGAATTCTAGCATTTCTTCATCATTATATATTAAGTTGTGTAATCTAACCAAATGGTTTAGTGTACTGCAACAGTGGTCTGAAGTTGAATGTAGCACAGTTATGTAAGTAAGCTTACCATAACAGTAGATGTTCATTAGATCACTGTTGCAGTAGCCTTCCCCTCACTCCAGTACCCCTTGTTTGTTGATGTATTGGCAAGATGTGGATGTAATGTACTGCTGTGTGTGTCTGTATATAGATTAGATATATACATTCACACAAATGCACACGCGCATATAAATATATATATTTATATATATCTATATATCATCTATATATATCTATATATAATCTATATATATATATATATATATATATATATATATATATATATATATATATATATATATATATATAAACTTGGTTATATTCAACTGGACGTATAAGAGAATTTAAGTACCTTTTTCTGCACTTTTTTTTAAAAAAATACGGTATTTAAATTGATTTAAACTGTGTATGAAGGAGTGTTGAAGGAATTTTTATCTGAAGTTATTCTGCTCTTCAGTAACTTGAACTAAAGCTAGTGTTGGCTGAATTTTGTTATTTGCTAGTAATTACAGGTGTGGGGTAGCCACATTCTTTGATTTCCTGTCCTTGCATATTTAAACTGGTGCATGTGAAATAATTCCTGCTTTAAAACTTCAGCTTGGCCAGCTAAAAACTTGGTTATATTCAACTGGACGTATAAGAGAATTTAAGTACCTTTTTCTGCACTTTTTTTTAAAAAAATACAGTATTTAAATTGATTTAAACTGTGTATGAAGGAGTGTTGAAGGAATTTTTATCTGAAGTTATTCTGCTCTTCAGTAACTTGAACTAAAGCTAGTGTTGGCTGAATTTTGTTATTTGCTAGTAATTACAGGTGTGGGGTAGCCACATTCTTTGATTTCCTGTCCTTGCATATTTAAACTGGTGCATGTGAAATAATTCCTGCTTTAAAACTTCAGCTTGGCCAGCTAAAAACTTGGTTATATTCAACTGGACGTATAAGAGAATTTAAGTACCTTTTCTGCACTTTTTTTTTAAAATACAGTATTTAAATTGATTTAAACTGTGTATGAAGGAGTGTTGAAGGAATTTTTATCTGAAGTTATTCTGCTCTTCAGTTATTACCACCCACCCTGTTTTTGTTTTGGTGTTAATCTTAGTGGCATTGAAACTGCCCGCCCCTCAGCCTGCCTCTGGGCCCATCTCATTTGCTCACTCAACTGAGTGCAGTGAGATCATATTCTGATTTCAGGCACTCCTACTGTGTACAAAGAGAGCATCTGGGAAATAGAAAAAAAAAAAAAAAAAATAAGCTTATTTCCTGCCTTTCTTGTTAAGTGGTACAGACTATTTGTAGGCTTCTGAGCCCCCAAGCCCTTCTGTGTTTGAGGGAAGCCTTCTAGCATGTTTATTTCTTATAACTAGCCAGTTTTCTAGTTTCAGCACTCAAATCTGTTTCTTTGATCTCAGCACTTGTTCAGAAAAAAAAAAAAAAAAAATTTCATCTGCTTTTACTGTACTTGTGTTTTTACCTACTTCTTTTTACTTTTGCATCATCTTAAAATACTCAGTTGTATTTATTACTGCTTGGTGTAACTCATTCTAAGCCTTTTGGTTTAAACACTTGGGCTTCGGACCAGTTAGTTGTTTTGCACCGAGAGGGTTTGTGGTCTGCACTGTTGTGGCAGAACAGGTAGCTTACATCCTTCTAGGTTGAGAACTGCTGATTGAGGGCTCAGTGTCTGTTATTCTAAAAGTGTATTAATTCTGGTTTAAGCACTTGGGCTTTCAAGCCAGTTATTTTACATTTAAGAGGGTTCGTGGTCTGCACTCTTGTGGGAGGAGAGGCTGGACTCTGCCCTTCTGAGCTGGGAATTTCTGGTTAAAGGCTTATAGTGCATGCATATCTGAACTGTTCCTTACTGAAGTTGGTGCCTTGTTTGCTGTGGCATAGACTGGATTCGGGCCTGCTGGATCTAGCTTTGTTTGTGTAACTTGAGCACTAATCCAGACATTCTCTAAAGTATTCAATGGTATTTATTACTGCTTGGTTGTAACTTGATTAAAGTGTAGCTATCATTCAAGTCTTTTGGATTAAGCACTTGGGCTTCAGAACAGTTGTTTTACATTAGGAAGGTTTGTGGCAAGCACTGTGGTGGCAGGACAGGAGCTTTCATCCTTCTAAGTTGGGAACTGCTGATTGAGAGCCCAGTGTCCAAGTGTATTAGTTCTGGTTTAGGCACTTGGGCTTCAGGCCAGTTATTTTACATTAAGAAGGTTCGTGGTCTGCACTCTTGTGGGAGAAGAGGCTGGACTCTGCCCTTCTGAGCTGGGAATTTTCTGGTTAAAGGTTTATAGTGCCTGAATATTTGAACTGTATCTTACTGAAATTGGTTCACCTTGTTTGCTCTAGCATAGACTAGATCCAGGCCTACTGAATCTAGCTTTGTTTATATGCTTGTTGTTTGTTTGCTTGTTATTTCCCTGGAAGCTAATTCCACCTAATACGCAACTTCTCAGCTTCTGTGGATCACTAGTGATATCTGCATTGCTTACTGTACTTATTTCCTTGTTTCACTTGAAAGAAAGTTACTGTTTGTCGTTTTGCATTTAGTTACTTGTAACACATTGCACTCAAGTTACCTGGCACTTGCTCACTAAAGCAATTATATAAGTCAGCACTAAAATTAAAAGCACTACACCCTCACTCCCCACTGGCCCTTGTTTTCAATTAAGGATTTCCCAATATTATTCTAGCATGTCCAAAGGTCAGTTGTCAATCTCCTCTCCGGTCCAGCTGGTGAATCTGGGAATCTTGAGGCAATGTTATAACTGCCTCATGTACACAGACAACCCTCTCCTCCTCCTACATAACACAAATACTTGCGAGAGATGCAGCTATTTAGCCAAACTGGAGGCTGAGCTCTCTCAACTCAGGACTGGCAAGACCAGACAGGAGGAGAAGGCAACTACACACACCACAAAACCAGCCTCGCATAATGCTACCACTCCACTGAATCAAACACATAAACACACAAAGACATACTCGGAGGCCATGAGTAAAAATTTACCTAAACAGCAGAGGCCTCCAAAGCAGACACCCAAACAACTGCTACCTCAAGACACCCCACAAGCAACACATAAACCACAAAAGCAGTGTGCAAAGCAGTCACAGCCCTTAAGGCCAAATACAACACCAAACATACTTGTCATAGGTGACTCCATAGTCAGACACACTGACGTCCCACTCACCAGGCTGAACAAGGAGAGGGTCACAGTAAGCTGCCTATCGGGCGCTAGAATCCGCCACATAACACAAGCACTCGGGTCACTCCATGGCAAGTACAAATATGACAGTCATTGTCCATGCTGGTGTGAACGACCTGAGACGTACCTCCCGGGACTACATGAAAAGAGACATAGAGGAGCTCTCTGATTATGTAGCCCAGGCAGGTATGACCCTAACCCTGAGCAGTATCCTTCCTTCACCAAGAATGATGCCACAATATAGAGACAAGATGATCAGCTTTAACAATTGGCTTAATGTCTGGTGTCATTCAAAGGGGATCCAGTGTCTGTCTGCCTGGAATGACATGCTTGACAAGCCACGCTGCTTCGCAAGGGACGGCTTGCACCTGTCACCCCTGGGATTCCGGATATTGGCTAAGGCTCTTGCCACCCCCATAGTGCCTTTTTAGGCAAGGCTCAAATTCGATACCTACCACCCTCGAAAAATGGGAAGAAACTGAGGGTAATGCTGCTCAATGCCAGAAGTCTAAATCTCAAAATGCACGCACTCGAGGCCCTTCTCAGTATGGAGAACATCGATGTCTGTGCTGTAACTGAAACCTGGTTCAAGGCTCCTGAGAGCACCCGGCACTATTAGGTTTTACCTCATATCATGCGTTCGCCCCAAAACCCGGACCACACCACAAAAGGAGGGGTGTATCCATATTCATAAAGGATACTCACACCTCCAGGTTGGTGGCAACGCACGGCTTCGGAAACCATCCAGGTGCAACTAACCATAGGCAAAACTGCTCTACAAATTGTAGCATGCTACAGGCCACCCTCTCAAACTCAGGAACCCCACACAGCCTTCCTGAAGACACTGGA